>NC_045965.1:3368207-3540707 GCF_010909765.2 Amblyraja radiata | reverse complement strand
GTGTATCTCCAGTGTGTAACTAGCTGGGGAGTGGGGTTGTGGACGGGGCAGGCAGAATGGGTGGTATACAGAGGGCATGGCTGCTGAAACAAACCAGGTCTTTACTGACCTATTATTGCCTATTTTGCTATCTATGAGGCAGAAACAGAAAACATTTGCACTCAGCAGTGTTTAACATCTGACAGTGAAGTCTAAGTGAAAGAGTATCTGTGTGTAAAATACACACACATTTATTCCATTCTTCTGCTAAACACGTACACACTTGGTGTGAAAACCGTGGCGATGCTCTGCCAGCTTTGTAAACTTCCCTCCCCAGCCAACATAAACATGTGTTTAAGACCTTTGGTAAAAGTGCAAGGTTGTTAATGATGCAGATGGAAACTTGGTTCATAGCAGGGGGGGGTCCAGGAGGTAGATTCAATAGTGGCGTGTGAGGGGCTTTAAGATAGCCGCATGGATATGTAGAGAGTGGAGGGGTATGGATTACAGGCACGCAGGACTGACAGAAGGAACTACAGGTCACCTATCCATGTTCTCCACAGATGCTGCCTGACCCACTGAGTTACTCCAGCACTCTGTGAAACGTCACCTATCCATGTTCTCCAGAGATGCTGCCTGACCCGCTGAGTTACTCCAGCACTCTGCGAAACGTCACCTATCCATGCTCTCCACAGATGCTGCCTGACCCGCTGAGTTACTCCAGCACTCTGCGAAACGTCACCTATCCATGCTCTCCACAGATGCTGCCTGACCCGCTGAGTTACTCCAGCACTCTGCGAAACGTCACCTATCCATGCTCTCCACAGATGCTGTCTGACCCGCTGAGTTACTCCAGCACTCTGTGTCTATCTATGGCATAAACCAGCATCTGCGGTTTCTTGTTTCTACCTGGTGGAAGAATAGTTTGAGGAAGTAAAAGCTGGTGTCTGTGTTAAGGTTCGAGTGCCTGGGCATTCCTCTGTCAGGACAGGACAGGCTGTGCCGGTCTGAAGCCAGCAGCTTTATTTCGCTCTTGCCCTTGAACTTGGGTCTGTTTTGTCTGCGCTCAACTCATTGCCTGCGGATCGGATAACACAGGCACAGGAGGAGGGAGGGGGAGGGGGTGGGGGTGGGGGGAAGTGTCTACCGTCTGGCAGACCACTTTAGCTTTGAATTATGACCCTTGCCAGCTTGCTTTAATGACCGGGAGAAGCCCAGTTGCAACAGCAAAGATTGCCTGAAGCGAGAGTCTGGCCCTAACAGGCCATAAAGCCGGGAGACCAAGTAAGCAGAGTTAATCTTCATCACCTCTCCAATTTAAATTCCAGTCGGAGTAGTTACATTCCTCTTTACATTTTCCTTTAACCCCTTGTGTTCCACATTGCCCTAAAGCAGCGACATACACAGAGTGCTGGAGTAACTCAGTGGGTCGTCAGACAGCGTCTCTGGAGAACATGGATAGGTTTAAAGGTTCAAAGGTCTATTTATTGTCACGTTTACCAATTAAGGTGCAGTGAAACTCAATTTACCATACAGCCATACTAAAAAAAGCAACAAGACAGAGTTACATAAAAGTTAACATAAACATCCACCACAGTGGATTCCCCACATTCCCCACTGTGATGGAAGGCAATAAAGTCTAATCTTCTTCCTCCTTATTTTCCCGCGGTCGGGGCATCGAACCATGCACAGTCACGGCGGTCGTAGCTCTCGCGTCGGGGTGGTCGAAGCTCCTGTGGCTTGGAGCTCCCGAATTCGGTCTCTAACCAGGGACCGCGAGCTCTGTGATGCCACTCCAGCCGAGGCCTCCAGCTCCTCGATGTTAGGCCGCAGTGCGGACACAGATACGATACGGAAAAAAATCGCATCTCCGTCGAGGTAAGAGATTATAAAAAGCTTCCCCCAATCCCCCCCCCACATAAGCTAAAGAACACAAAAACATACATTTTTTTATGATGGGGTTAGCATAAAACAAACCCTGCTGTTCAGATCCCAATAGGAACCGGTTTTTCAACATTATTCTCCAGAGCTGCACAGACTAGTAATTTACACACAAGGGAGCGCTTTTTCTCAGCTACTACTTTTTTCCAAAATTAAACTTTATACAGAATAAAACATTGAAACAAAACAAGATCTGTGCAAAAAATTATTCCGACATTCTCAGCAGCAATATATATATATATATATATATATACATTCATTAGTGTTTATACTTTAATTTAGTTTAGTTTAGATATACAGCATGGAAACAGGCCCTTCAGCCCACTGAGTCCGTGTTGACCAGCGATCACCCATGCACTAGCACTATCCTACATACTAGGGACAATTTACAGAAGCCACTCAACCTACAAACCTGCATGTCTTTGGGATGTGGGAGGAAACCGGAATATATCCAGTAGATGCACAGAATCTCTTGCCCAGAGGAGGTGAATTGAGAACCACAAGACATAGGTTTAAGTTGAAGGGGAAAAGATGTAATAGAAATCTGAGGGGTAACTTTTTCATCCAAAGGGTGGTGGGTTTATGGAACAAGCTGCCAGAGGAGGTAGGTGAGGCAGGGACTATCGCAATATTTAAGAAGCATTTAGATACATGGATAGGACATTTTGGAGGGATATGGAGCAAATGCAGGCAGGTGGGACTAGTGTAGATGGGATGTTGGCCGGTGTGAGCTAAAGAGCCTGTTTCTATGCTGTACGACTCTGTGACTCTGTGACTCTGTGTTTGTGTGCAGGTGTCAGTGGGGGAGGGAGAGTGCATCCTTCCTCCTGTTGAATGTGTGTTTAACTATACGTCAGACAAGGGCAGGCATTATGTGGAGCACAGTGTCCCAGCGGAACAGTGCAGGCATTGAAGCACCATTGTGTGGACAGACGGGGTGGAAGATTGCAAGCTTCACGTGGTCCGCCCTGTTTCGACCAATGCTATCAACCCGGCGTGCACAAACAAATAAGATCAAATAGAACAAGTTGTCCAACAACTTTAGGCTGTGCAAGCCATACGCAAGAAGAACAAGTGTGGACAGACGTCTTGATTGCTGTCATAGCTACTGCACGTTAATGTTAACTCCGCAGTAGGCAGTGGGGAGGTAGGGTCGCACAGAGGTGCAGCGGGTGGAGCCACTGCTTCACAGTGCCAGAGACACAGGTTCGATCCTGACCTCAGGTGTTGACTGTGTGGAGTTTGCATGTTCTCCCTGTGACCGTGTGGGTTTCCTCCAGGTCCTTCCACATCCCAAAGTCGTGTGGGATTGTAGGATGATTGGCTTTTGTAAATTGTCCCTAGTGTGTAGGGAGTAGATGAGAAAGTGTAATAGCATAGAACTAGCATGAACGGGCGATGAATGGTCGATGTTTAGTTTAGTTGAGGTACAGTGAGAAGTGTTTGTTGCATGCTATCCAGTCAGCGGCCAGACAATCATGTGTACATTCGATGGGTTTACGTTTCCATGCTGTTCCTTTCAATCAACATCAGTGGTCATAGAGTCAAACAGCACGATAGCAAGCCCTTTGTCCCAACCTGCCCCCACTGCCCAACTTGCCCCTGCTGCCCAACTTGCCCCTACTGCCCAACATGCCCCTACTGCCCAACTTGCCCCTACTGCCCAACTTGCCCCTATTGCCCAACTTGCCCCTACTGCCCAACTTGCCCCTACTGCCCAACTTGCCCCTGCTGCCCAACTTGCCCCTGCTGCCCAACTTGCCCCTACTGCCCAACTTGCCCCTATTGCCCAACTTGCCCCTACTGCCCAACTTGCCCCTGCTGCCCAACATGCCCCTGCTGCCCAACTTGCCCCTACTGCCCAACTTGCCCCTATTGCCCAACTTGCCCCTACTGCCCAACTTGCCCCTACTGCCCAACTTGCCCCTACTGCCCAACTTGCCCCTACTGCCCAACTTGCCCCTACTGCCCAACTTGCCCCTACTGCCCAACTTGCCCCTGCTGCCCAACTTGCCCCTGCTGCCCAACATGCCCCTACTGCCCAACCTGGCCCTAATGCCCAACCTGCCCCTACTGCCCAACTTGCCCCTACTGCCCAACTTGCCCCTGCTGCCCAACCTGCCCCTACTGCCCAACTTGCCCCTACTGCCCAACTTGCCCCTGCTGCCCAACTTGCCCCTACTGCCCAACTTGCCCATACTGCCCAACTTGCCCCCGCTGCCCAACATGCCCCTGCTGCCCAACTTGCCCCTACTGCCCAACTTGCCCCTACTGCCCAACTTGCCCCTGCTGCCCAACTTGCCCCTACTGCCCAACTTGCCCCTGCTGCCCAACATGCCCCTGCTGCCCAACTTGCCCCTACTGCCCAACTTGCCCCTGCTGCCCAACTTGCCCCTGCTGCCCAACTTGCCCCTGCTGCCCAACGTGCCCCTTACTGCCCAACAAGCCCCTGCTGCCCAACTTGCCCCTCCTGCCCAACCTGCCCCTTACTGCCCAACATGCCCCTGCTGCCCAACATGCCCCTGCTGCCCAACTTGCCCCTGCTGCCCAACTTGCCCCTACTGCCCAACTTGCCCCTACTGCCCAACTTGCCCCCGCTGCCCAACTTGCCCCTGCTGCCCAACTTGCCCCTACTGCCCAACTTGCCCCTACTGCCCAACTTGCCCCTACTGCCCAACTTGCCCCCACTGCCCAACTTGCCCCTGCTGCCCAACTTGCCCCTACTGCCCAACTTGCCCCTACTGCCCAACTTGCCCCTGCTGCCCAACTTGCCCCTGCTGCCCAACTTGCCCCTGCTGCCCAGCTTGCCCCTACTGCCCAATCTGCCCCTGCTGCCCAACTTGCCCCTGCTGCCCAACTTGCCCCCGCTGCCCAACTTGCCCCCGCTGCCCAACTTGCCCCTCCTGCCCAACTTGCCCCTGCTGCCCAACTTGCCCCTGCTGCCCAACTTGCCCCCGCTGCCCAACTTGCCCCTCCTGCCCAACTTGCCCCTGCTGCCCAACTTGCCCCTGCTGCCCAACTTGCCCCCGCTGCCCAACTTGCCCCTACTGCCCAACCTGCCCCTGCTGCCCAACTTGCCCCTACTGCCCAACTTGCCCCTGCTGCCCAACTTGCCCCTACTGCCCAACTTGCCCCTACTGCCCAACTTGCCCCTGCTGCCCAACTTGCCCCTGCTGCCTAACTTGCCCCTGCTGCCTAACTTGCCCCTACTGTCCAACTTGCCCCTACTGCCTAACTTGCCCCTACTGTCCAACTTGCCCCTACTGCCCAACCTGCCCCTGCTGCCCAACCTGCCCCTGCTGCCCAACTTGCCCCTACTGCCCAACTTGCCCCTGCTGCCCAACTTGCCCCTGCTGCCCAACCTGCCCCTACTGCCCAACTTGCCCCTACTGCCCAACTTGCCCCTGCTGCCCAACTTGCCCCTGCTGCCCAACCTGCCCCTACTGCCCAACTTGCCCCTGCTGCCCAACTTGCCCCTACTGCCCAACCTGCCCCTACTGCCCAACTTGCCCCTACTGCCCAACTTGCCCCTGCTGCCCAACCTGCCCCTACTGCCCAACTTGCCCCTACTGCCCAACTTGCCCCTGCTGACCAACTTGCCCCTGCTGCCCAACTTTCCCCTCCTGCCCAACTTGCCCCTGCTGCCCAACTTTCCCCTACTGCCCAACTTGCCCCTGCTGCCCAACTTGCCCCCACTGCCCAACTTGCCCCTACTGCCCAACTTTCCCCTACTGCCCAACTTGCCCCTGCTGACCAACTTGCCCCTGCTGCCCAACTTTCCCCTACTGCCCAACTTGCCCCTACTGCCCAACTTGCCCCTGCTGACCAACTTGCCCCTGCTGCCCAACTTTCCCCTCCTGCCCAACTTGCCCCTGCTGCCCAACTTTCCCCTACTGCCCAACTTGCCCCTACTGCCCAACTTGCCCGTCCTGCCCAACTTGCCCCTACTGCCCAACTTGCCCCTACTGCCCAACTTGCCCCTACTGCCCAACTTGCCCCTGCTGCCCAACTTGCCCCTACTGCCCAACTTGCCCCTACTGCCCAACCTGCCCCTACTTCCCAACTTGCCCCTGCTGCCCAACTTGCCCCTGCTGCCCAACCTGCCCCTACTGCCCAACGTGCCCCTACTGCCCAACTTGCCACTGCTGCCCAACTTGCCCCTACTGCCCAACTTGCCCCTACTGCCCAACTTGCCCCTGCTGCCCAACTTGCCCCTACTGCCCAACCTGTCCCTACTGCCCAACTTGCCCCTACTGCCCAACGTGCCCCTACTGCCCAACTTGCCCCTACTGCCCAACCGGCCCCTGCTGCCCAACTTGCCCCTGCTGCCCAACTTGCCCCTGCTGCCCAACTTGCCCCTGCTGCCCAACTTGCCCCTGCTGCCCAACTTGCCCCATCTACACTACTCCACAACTGTTGCCTCAGTGTTGCAGACATAAATGGAAGCTCATAGGTTACTTATAACATCCAAAAACCCGGTGGCAATGATTTCCAAATGCTTCCAGTTGATGCTAACCTTGAGTATTTCTGTCAGAGTTATCCTCATGAAAAACACATGCTGGAGTTACTCCAGCACTTTGTGTTCATCTTCGTTATAAACCAACATCCACAGATCCTTCCAACACATGTCCTCTGTTGTTGTTCTGTCTGCATTACTTGTCAAATGCAAGGTCCGAGACATGGTTTTACACAAAACATTTCAGATATGATTTGTACTAAATTTACATAATCCTGTTTACTTTTGAGTGAATGTCCTGCTGGAATTTTATGTAGATTTATGATTCATTAAAATTATTGAAATATTCCAATGCTTGGAAGATTGCATTGTATGTTTAATGGTGTGGTTGTAAATCACAGCACACAGCATCAGCTGTATTAACTATCAGCTCTGAGAGGTACTTGCAAACAACAGCCCATATATCATAACCCATGTCACATGCATTCACTGCACCACTCTTGTACCACTTTTAATCTTCCTTTTGATAGGTTATGTGTGCACAAAAACTCGACACATTTCTGGCTGGAAACTGTAGAATTACTAATACAGTAAGCCATTCTAATGCAGCATCTCTGGAGAGAAGGAATGGGTGACGTTTTGGGCCCAGACCCTTTTTCTGTCTCGACCCGAAACGTCACCCATTCCTTCTCTCCAGAGATGCTGCCTGCCCCGCTGAGTTACTCCAGCATTTTGTGTCCATCTTCGGTATAAACCAGCATCTGCAGTTCCTTCCTGCACCATTCTAACGTGCTAACATTAAAATACATATTTTTTGTTATTTTATTTTAGATATGAATTGTTATATAATTCATGTTGCAACACTTTAAGACTTTGGTTAGGGCACATTTGGAGCGTTGCCTGCAATTCTGGTCGCCCCATTACAAGAGGGATGTGGAGGCTTTGGAGAAGGTGCAGAGGAGGTTTAGACCAATAGACAATAGACAATAGGTGCAGGAGTAGGCCATACGGCCGTTCAAGCCAGCACCGCCATTCAATGTGATCATGGCTGATCATCCACAATCAGTACCCCGTTCCTGCCTTCTCCCCATATCCCTCTGACTCCGCTATCCTCAAGAGCCCTATCTAGCTCTCTCTTGAAAGTTTCCAGAGAATCGGCCTCCACTGCCCTCTGAGGCAGAGAATTCCACAGACTCACAACTCTCTGTGTGAAAAAGTGTTTCCTCATCTCCGTTCTAAACGGCTTACCCCTTATTCTTGAACTGTGGCCCCTGGTTCTGGACTCCCCCAACCTCGGGAACATGTTCTGGCCACTAGCGTGTCCAAACCCTTAATAATCTTGTATGTTTCATCAAGATCCCCTCTCATGCTTCTAAATTCCGGAGTGTACAAGCCCAGCCGCTCTATTCGCTCAGCATATGACAGTCCTGCCATCCTGGGAATTAACCTTGTAAACCTACGCTGCACTCCCTCAACAGTAAGAATGTCCTTCCTCAAATTTGGAGACCAAAACTGCAGGTGTGGTCTCACTAGGACCCTGTACAACTGCACAAGGACCTCGTTGCTCCTATACTCAACTCCTCTTGTTATGAAGGCCAACATGCCATTCGCTTTCTTCACTGCCTGCTGTACCTGCATGCTTACTTTCATTGACTGATGAACAAGGACCCAATAATAATAATAATAATAATAATAATAATAATAATAATAATAATAATAATAATAATAATAATAATAATACTTTATTGTTATTGTAAATACACACAACGATATTTCAGGCACACTGCCCGAACAGAGATTCAGCGTAAGAGATAAATAATAACGACAATGGAAACAACAAAAATGGCAAGAAAAACGTTGTCGTCAGAATGTGCAAAATTTCACAATATAGTGTTGTGGCAGTACATAATATTGGCTATGGGGGCTGTGTGTTCAGTGTGGAGTTCAGAGTGGTGATTGTCTTGGGGTAGAAACTGTTTGTTAATCTTGTGGTGTGTGATTTGATGGACCTGTAACGCTTTCCTGAGGGCAGAAGGACAATCAAGTGATGTGGGGGATGAGATGAGTCCTTTGGTATGCGTGATGCCTTCCGCAGGCAACGAGAGCTATAGATCTCTGCCAGGGCAGGCAGGTATGTGTTGGTGAACTTCTGGGCTGCGTTGATGACTCTGCACTTCCGTTGTACTTCCCCTTTTCCCAACTTGACACCATTAAGATAATAATCTTCCTTCCTGTTTTTGGCACCAAAGTGGATAACCTCACATTTATCCACATTAAACTGCATCTGTCATGCATCTGCCCACTCCCCCAAACTGTCCAAGTCACCCGGCATTCTCATAGCATCCCCCTCACAGTTCACACTGCCACCCAGCTTTGTGTCATCTGCAAATTTGCTAATGTTCCTTTTAATTCCTTCATCTAAATCATTGATGTGTATTGTAAATATCTGCGGTCCCAGCACCGAGCCTTGCGGTACCCCACTAGTCACTGCCTGCCATTCTGAAAGGGACCTGTTAATCCCTACTCTTTGTTTCCTGTATGCCAACCAATTTTCTATCCATGTCAGCACTCTACCCCCAATACCATGTGCCCTAATTTTGCCCACTAATCTCCTATGTGGGACCTTATCAAATGCTTTCTGAAAGTCCAGGTACACTACATCCATTGGCTCTCCCTTGTCCATTTTTCTAGTTACATCCTGAAAAAATTCCAGAAGATTAGTTAAGCATGATTTCCCCTTTGTAAATCCATGCTGAATCGGACTGATCCTGTTACTGCTATCCAAATTGGCCACTATTTTATCTTTTATGATTGACTCCAGCATCTTCCCCATCACCGATGTCAGGCTAACTGGTCTATAATTCCCTGTTTTCTCTCTCCCGCCTTTCTTAAAAAGTGGGATAACATTCGCTATCCTCCTGAATCTATAGAACATTGGAAAATTATCACCAATGTGTCCACAATTTCTAGAGCCAGTTCCTTAAGTACCCTGGGATGCAGACCATCAGGCCCTGGGGATTTATCAGCCATCAGCCTATCCAACACCATTTCCTGCCTAATGTGGATTTCCTTCAGTTCCTCCATCACCCCAGATCCTCTGGCCACAACTATATCAGGAAGATTGTTTGTGTCCTCCTTAGTAAAGACAGATCCAAAGTACCTGTTCAACTCATCTGCCATTTCCTTGTTCCCCATAATAAATTCACACTTTTCAGTCTTCAAGGGTCCAACTTTGGTCTTAACTATATTTTTTCTCTTCACATCCCTAAAGAAGCTTTTACTATCCTGCTTTATATTCTTGGCTAGCTTACCTTCGTACCTCATCATTTCACCCCGTATTGCCTTTTTCGGGATTGCCATCTCGGGACGACAGATGGCACAATGGGCTAAGTGTTCGGCTGGCAACCGGAAGGTAGCCGGTTCGAATCCCGCTTGGAGTGCATACTGTCGTTGTGTCCTTGGGCAAGACGGAGCGGGTGAGCCCTCGCTGGGGCTCGCTGGAGGGGAGCGCTCCGTTTCGCTGACCCGGGGCAGCCGGCAGCCTGAAGTCGCAGCCTGAAGCCGCGGTCTGCAGAGCTCCAGCTGGTGCGGCGTCTACAGCCCGGGATCTCATGTTGGGGACCCGGGGGAAGAAGAAGCCATCACTGCCGGCCCGCGGCCGACTTCTACCGCGGGTCCGGCATGGACTTACCATCACCCCTGGAGGGGAGCTTCGACCGCCGGCCCTGCAGTCTACGGTGCTTCTGGCTGCGGCGGGGACTTTAAATCTTGACCGCCGGCCTGCGGCCTACAACAACTTAAAGCCGCGGTCTCCGGTGAGGAAGAGCCGATCCTGGACTGACTCTGGACTCTGGTCCTGACCACGGGGGGGGAAATGGAGGAGGACTGGCCAAATTTTGTGCCTTCCACCACAGTGATGAATGCTGTGGTGGATGTTTGTGTTACAGTTTTATTGTGGTTGTGTGTTCTTTATTATTGTATCGCTGCAGACAACCCAAATTTCCACCAGCCTGGCTGTATGGCAATAAATTATATCTAATCTAATCTAATCTAAGACACTTCACCCACCTTTGCCTGTGTGTGAATGTGTGTGAGTGATTGGTGGTGGTCGGAGGGGCCGTAGGCGCAGATTGGCAACCACGCTTCCGTCAGTCTGCCCCAGGGCAGCTGTGGCTACAGAAGTAGCTTACCACCACCGAGTGTGACTGAGGAGTGAATGAATAATGCGATGTAAAGCGCCTTGAGTATTAGAAAGGCGCTATATAAATCCCATCCATTATTATTATTATTTTTAGTTATCTTCTGTTGCTATTTAAACGTTACCCAATCCTCTGGCTTCCCGCTCATCTTTGCTTCGTTGTACCAGAATGATGCCTGGAATAGAGGGTATTAGTTATAAGGGCAGGTTGTCGGACTTGGATTCTTTTCTCTGGAACGTCAGAGGTTGAGGGGAGACCTGATCGAAGTATATAAAATGATGAGAGGCATAGATAGGGTAGACATTCTGAACCAGTTCCAGAGTGGAAAAGAATAGAGCGTAGTTTTAAGGCGAGAGTGGCAAAGTTCAAAGGAAAAGCAGAGGGTGGTGGGGGACCGGAGCGCGCTGCCAGGGGTGGTGGTGGAGGCAGACACGATAGTGTTATTTAAGAGGCTTTTGGATAGGCACGTAGATATGCAGGGAATGGATGGATATGGATCACGTGCGGGTAGAGGAGACTATCTTGGCTTCATCATCGGCACGGACAATATGGGCCGAAGGGCCTGTTCCTGTGCTGTACTGTTCTATGCTATTCTGGGGAATAACTATTTCCTGAATTTGTGACATTGCTCTAGGTTGACTGGATGGTATTGCATGGTTCTTAATACATCTTCAAACTAGGATCCAAAGTGGGCAGAAGGTAGTCTGACTTGGAGTCTAAGTTCCTCATGCACTCGATGCATGTACAGATTCCACGGCAGAGGTTGGGAATCTGTCACACAATCCTTCACATTCCTAAAAATGGGATCTCAAACAGCAAACCACGGTAAAAGTAGCTGAACTGGCAGCGAGAATACAATGCTATTATAGTCATAGAGTGAAACAGTGTGGAAACAGGCCCTTTGGCCCAACTTGCCCACACTGGCCAACATGTCCAAGCTGCATGAGTCCCACCTGCCCACATTTGGTCCATTACATCACAAAGATAACACAGCTGGGGCGTCACAGTTTTTTTAATTATCAAAAAATTTATTGAATTATTAAAAATAATATTTACAATACAATAAAACAAAATAGAACCCACCACCAGAATACAAGGCAAACAAATATACTAAATAAACAACTATAGAACTATTGAAAATACATTCAACCCCCGCGTTGCCCAGTGTTCCCAGAAATACCCCAGGGTGCCCGTGGACAGGGCGTAGTCCCTCTCCAACACCACCCGGGCGCGGACGTAAACCCGGCAAAGGCGCGGGCAGTCGGCTTGGGCAGAGCCCTCTTCTGCCTGGTGCCGTGACTTGCGGATGGCCAGCTTGGCCAGGCCCAGGGGCGGCACAGTGGTGCAACGGTCGAGCTACTGCTTTACTGCACCGGAGACCCAGGTTCAATCCAGAATGCAGGTGCTGTCTGTACGGAGTTCACATAGATATATAGATACATAGATATATAGATACATAGGCCTACCCCTTATTTTTAAACTGTGACCCCTGGTTCTGGACTCCGACATCGGGAACATGTTTCCTGCTTCTAGCGTGTCCAATTTCTGAATAATTTTATATGTTTCTATAAGATCCCTCCTCATCCTAAATTCCAGTGAATACAAGCCCACTCGCTCCATTCTTTCACCCAATGACAGTCCCGCCATCCTGGGAATTAACCTTGTGAACCTACGCTGCACTCCCTCAATGGCAAGAATGTACTTCCTCAAAAATTGGGAGACCAAAACTCCTCACACTACAGCAGATGTGGTCTCACCAGGGACTTGTTTCGAGGGGTGGAAGGATCTCTTTGCTCCTATGCTCAACTCCTCTAGTTATGAATATGCCCCTTGGTTTTCTTCACTGCCTGTTGTACCTGCATGTCTATTTTCAGTGACTGATGTACAAGGCCACCCAGATCTCGTTATACTGCCCCTTTTCCTAACCTGACACCATTCAGATAATAATCTACCTGCCTGTTCTCTCTCTCTCTCTCTTGCACACAACGTTCTTATGGTCTAACATTTCTTGCAAATGAACTGAGCGTTTTTTGGTGAAACCTATTTTGAATGACTAATTTCCGCAACAAATCTTTTTATTTGTGTATCAAAGTGAAATCAAAATAGTTTCGCAATCATGGACGCACATAAAATAGTGGTAGAGAAAAATTAGACCAAGAGTTAAGACATTGAACTGGAAGAATAATGCTGGAGTCTGAGGAAGGGCCCTCACCCCAAACACCATCCGTCCATTCCCTCCACAGATGCAGCCTGACCCGCTGAGTTCCTCCAGCACTTTGTGCTTTGCTGAAGATTCCAGCATCTGCACTTTCTCGAGCCTCTGAAAAAAGTATCTATGTTCCCTATGCTTACAATGGCTTATTCAACACTAAACAAATCAGGGGGCCACGGCTGTAGAACACAGAAACAGGCCCTTCGGCCCACCATGTCCATATTGGGCTAGTCCCATTTGCCTGGATTTGGCCCATTGCCTCTAAACCATTCCTATCCACATATCTATCCAAATGTCTTTTGAAAGTCACAATGTATAGTATTTCAGTTGTACTGGGAAGGAGGGAAAGCCATTGCAAGCCGTTTTAAGCAGAATTTAGTGAGTTAGTCAGTTAAAACAAAATAAATAATTCAGTGGGTGGGGAGATGACATCTCTGGTGGGATGTGCAGGATATGCTTCACTGAATGACCCAGTGCCGACAAGACCTTCAACATTGCTTTGGGCAGATTGCCCTTGAACTGTGCTGTAGCACAGTGCCATAGTGATAGAGCTACTGCCTTATGGCACCAGAGACCTGACTTCGATCCTGACTATGGGTGCTGTCTGTACAGAGTTTGTATGTTATCCCGATGACCTATGTGGGTTTTCTCCAGGTGCTCTGGTGTCCTCCCACACTCCAAAGACGTGCAGGTTTGTAGTTTTAATTGCCTTCAGTAAAATTGTAAATTGTCTCGAGTGTGTAGGATAGTACGAGGTGATCGCTGGTCAACGCAGACTCGGTGGGCCGAAGGGCCTGTTTCCGTGCTGTATCTCTAAATTAAAACTATTTCAAATACCAGTAAAACAGATTTGCTTTATCAGAAGATAGACACAAAATGCTGGACTAACTCAGCAAATCAGGCATTATCTCTGGAGAGAAGGAATGGGTGACGTGTTGGGTCAAGGCCTTTCTTTTTCTATTATTTTTAATTGCTTTTGAATGCTTTGTGTAAAGCGCTTTGAATTGCCATGTGGCTGAAATGTGCCATATAAATAAAGTTGCTTGCTTGTTTCTTCAGACTGTGTCAGGAGAGAGAGAGAGAGACACACACAGAGATAAGAAAGAGTAAGGTGTGAAAATGAGATATCAATGGGGAGGAAGTCCAAGGAAAATGTTGAACAGATCATTGTTAGCTTGGGGAAGGTGACAACGAAGTATGCAAAGATAAAATTTAATCAGGAGGACAGTCAGACTGGTCGTAGAACTCGGATGGGGGGAGGTGGAGAGAGAGTGAAAGTAAGGGTTACCAGTGTGTACTTTATCAGTATGTCCACCCAACAAAGTAAATGGCAAGTTACCCTGGCCATTTATTATCATCTACCACGTATATAGAATAACGAGATACACTTTTTCCAGGAAGACGGATCCAATGTTTATTTTTCATCACATTTTTATCATACATAAATATACAGTTCAGTAAAAGACACGGTGTACTCTGTGGAGCCAGCTGGATTTCTTGGAGATAGTGTTGATGATGTGATATTGTGGAACGTCCTGCAGCGTTACTGGGGGAACCGCATTGTTGGGGAAAAGCCACACGCAGCAGCTCCGTTCCACACCAATCATGCCCACAGGCCCAGTGAGCATGGGGCAAAGAGTGTACGCAGCCCAGACCATCACACAAACCAACCTCCCTTCCATCGACTCCATCTACACCGCACGCTGCCTCGACCAGGCCAGCAGCATCATCAAGGACCGGTCTCACCCTGCCCACTCCCTCTTCTCCCCTCTCCCATCAGGCAAGAGGTACAGAAGTGTGAAAACGTACACCTCCAGATTCAGGGACAGTTTCTTCCCAGCTGTTATCAGGCAACTGAACCATCCTATCACCAACTAGAGAGTAGTCCTGAACTCCCATCTACCTCATTGGAGACCCTCAGACTATCTTTCTTCCGAATTTACTGGACTTTATCTGACACGAAACGTTATTCCCTTTATCCTGGATCTGTACACTGTGGATGGCTTGTTTGTAATCATGTATATTCTTTCCGCTGTTTAAGAAGGTACTGCAGATGCTGGAAAATCGAAGGTAGACAAAAATGCTGGAGAAACTCAGCGGGTGAGGCAGCATCTATGGAGCGAAGGAATAGGTAACGTTTCAGGACGAAACCCTTCATCTGAAGAAGGGTTTTGGCCCGAAACGTTGCCTATTTCCCTTTGCTCCATAGATGCTGCCTCACCCGCTGAGTTTCTCCAGCATTTTTGTCTACGCTATTCTTTCCGCTGACTGGTTAGCACGCAACAAAAGCTTTTCACTGTACCTCGGTACACATGACAATAAACTAAACTAACTACTCCAAGTGGCTCAAACCCAGAAGGGTTTGGACAAGAAAGCATTTTGACTTATCCCAGCTAAGAGCAACTACTCAGTTAACAAACACAAAATGGTGGTGGAATTCAACGAATTCCACCACCATCGGTGGTGGGAATGGACAGGAGACGTATTGGGTCAGGACTCTTAGTTAGACTGATAGAAACATATAAAATAGGTACAGGAGGAGGCCATTTGGCCCTTCGAGCCATTCAATATGAACATGGCTGCTCATCCAAAATCAATACCCGTTCCTGCTTTCTCCATAATATCCCCTGATTCTGTTAGCCCTAAGAGCTAAATCTAACTCTCTCCTGAATTCATGATGGAGTAGGGCGGGGGAGAAAGCTGCAACAGAGATTCTGTTCGAGATTCCAGCATCTGCAGTTTCTCGTGTCCAAACGATTCGGATACGGTAAACCCTTGTTTTAATGGACCTCTTTATAATAGATATCAGTTAGAGTGAACGTACTTACCGATGGCTGCCCACGCGGTCCCGGCACACACTGCCTCCCCAGCCGGACCTTCTGCCACCACCGCTGACCCTTACCTGTATTCCTGCCGCCCGCGGGCAGAGACCATTCTCCACCGATCCTCACCTCCCCCCCAGCTGCCAGCAGGCCAGTACCGTCAACTCACCTGGATTCCAGGTCAGGTTCCAGATGGATAGTGTGAACAAGGGTCTCAACCAGAAACATCACCTATCCATGTTCTCCAGAGATGCTGCCTGACCCGCTGAGTTACTCCAGCACTCTGTGTCTTTTGCGTATTAACCAGCAACTGCAGTTGTTTGTTTCTACCAAGCTGAGAGCGTAGGGGTCCCGGCGGTGGGGGGTGGGATTGGGGGGCGGACGGAGGGGGGGCTCCAGCAATGTGTAGCAGGCCTGGTTCACCGCAGCGAGAAGAAGATCAGACTGTTTTGTGACTTTGTCAGTGCCAGAAACGCAGTGACTGTGTACTGTCTAGGTGAGGTCTGCTGTGTGATTTATGTTGCCAACTTTCTCACTCCCAAATAAGGGATAAAAGGTCAAAATAAGGGACAAGCTCCCAACGGCAATTCGTTGACCGACTTGGCCGTGGCTGGGTGAATGATGAGTTGGCCCGGGTGCTGGACTGCACATAAAGCCCAGCCGGCGGGCCAGCTGAGGAGGTTTGGCCTGGTCGCCAGGGACGCGCAACATCGTGCGCCAAGACCGGCACCCGATCCAACTCATAAACCGATGATCGGCCATGAGGAGGAGAGGTGGTGGTGTCGGCGGTAAGCGAAGGTCCGAGTGTCGGACAGCTGGCCTGGGTGCCGACCGACGTGACCGGATACGGCACTCCGACCCGACAGTCCCCTCGACCCGAATAGTCGCAGTCAAATACGGGACAAGGGCGGTCCCTTATGGAACAAACCAATTTAGCCCAATATACAGGATGTCCCGGCTAATATGGGACAGATGTTAACCCTATGTGTGATGTTACCAATTATATGCAAAAACAGGGAATTTCACTGTACCTAGGTACATGTGAGGTTAAAATATCATTATACAATGATGATACCTTGTTCTGTTATAGTGGACAATCGGCAATAACAGGCACCTCTCCTCCACACCCACTGGTCTGTTGTAACGAGGGTTTACTGTAGTTTAGTTTCGAGACACAGCATGGACACAGGCCCTTCTGCCCACCGTGTCCGTGCCGACAAGCGATCCCCGCACACTAGCACTACCCTGCACACACTAGGGGAAATTTACATTGATACCAAGCCAATTCACCTACAAACCTGCACGTCATTGGAGTGTGGGAGGAAACCGAAGATCTCGGAGAAAACCCACGCAGGTCACGGGGAGAACGTACAAACTCCGAAACAGACAGCGCCCGTGGTCAGGATCGAACCCGGGTCTCTGGCGATGTAATGCCCCTGTCCCACTTAGGAAACCTGAACAGAAACCTCTGGAGACTTTGCGCCCCAACCAAGGTTACAAAGTAACTCAGTGGGTCAGACAGCACCTCTGGAGAACATGGATGGTTCATAGTTCATGTCATAGGGGCAGAATTAGGCCATTCGGCCCATTGAGTCTACTCTGACATTCAATAATGGCTTATCTATTTTACCCTCTCAACCCCATTCTCCTGCCTTCTCCCCATAACCTTTGATACCCCTTACTAATAAAGAATATGTCAATCTCCACTATAAAACTACCCAATGACTTGGTCTCCACAGCTTTCTGTGGCAATGAATTCCACAGATTCACCACCCTCTGTCTAAAGACATTCCTCTAAGGGTACGTCATTTTATCCCCTTTCTAGCGGCATGTGATTTTATTCTGGGGCTATGACCTCCAGTCCTAGACTCTCCCACTAGTGGAAACACCCTCTCCACATCCACTCTATCCAGGCCTTTCACCATTTGGTAAGTTTCAATGAGGTTCCCCCCTCATTTTTCTAAACTCCAGCGGGTAGAGGTCCAGTGCCGTCAAACGCTCATCATATGTTAACCCACTCATTCCTGGGATTATTCTCGTAAACCTCCCTGGACCCTCTCCGATGCCAGCACATCCCTTCCTCAGTTATAGGGCCCAAACTGCTCATAATAGGTGACGTCTCAGGTCAGAACCCTCTTCAAACTCCAGACTTCAGTCCTGACCTGAGACGTCACCTATCCATGTTCTCCAGAGATGCTGCCTGACCCGCTGAGTTATTCCAGCACTCTGTGAAACGTCACCCATCCATGTTCTCCAGAGATGCTGCCTGACCCACTGAGTTATTCCAGCACTCTGTGAAACGTCACCTATCCATGTTCTCCAGAGACGCTGCCTGACCCGCTGAGTTACTCCAAAAGTCCAAAACTCTGTGAAACGTCAACTATCCATTTTCTCTACAGATGCTGCCTGACCCCGAGTTACTCCAGCACTCTGTGAAACGTTACCTATCCATGTTCTCCAGAGATGCTGCCTGACCCGCTGAGTTACTCCAGCACTCTGTGTCCTTTTTCGTAAACCCCCAGCATCTGCAGTTCCTTGTTAGTACATTTGTTAAGCACAGTTTCATTGTTAAAGTTATATTAAACATTACATTCAACTGAAGATTTTATAATCAGATATCAAATGGCATTGATTGCTGAGATTTTGTGCATCTATGCAAGCCCGTACAATCTGCACCAGTGTTATCTTTGTACATCTTATTTGGGTCACTACCTACCATAGCTGTGTCTGGTCCAGGGTAGTCTCTCGTTGCTGAAATCTGGGCCACAGTTGCATTCATTGTCCAGCGAGTCTTAAAGTATAGTTTAACCCACCGACAGCAATGAATGTTGATTGTGACCTTTGCCCAAGCCTGTTATACAGGTTCTCCACCTGTCGGGATCGCGTTGGCAGCCATCATGACAATCCTGAGGGAGGTGTCACGCCCTCTCGGTGGCCAGAGCTGGTCGGAGGGTACAGACTACAAGGTACAAACAACGGTCGATGGTTTCTCCCAGGGTATCAAACTCACCGACAGCGTTGAATGTTCCTTGAAGCCTGCAGCAAGCAGAACGGCTAAAGTCAGGGACAAAAGAGTTTTTTTTTTAGCAAAGGCCACTGATTCATTTGTTAATGGCGTGCAATGCTGTTGCCATCTTTCTGACACGCAGGTAGTCTAGTCGGGCCAAATCTGCAAAAACAATGGCAAGAATTCAGAGTCGGGAGCTCACAAGGTTCATTCTCCACTAGAATAAAACATTTCAGAAATGCTTTGTTTAGTTTAGTTTAGATATACAACGCGGGAGCAGACCCTTTGGCCCACTGAGTCCACACCGACCAGCAATCCCCGCACACAAACACTACCCTACACACACTAGGGACAGTTTTACATTGATACCAAGCAAGTTAACCTGCAAACCTGAACGTCTTTGGAGTGAGGGAGGAAACCCCACGCGGAGAACGTACACACTCCGTACAGACAGCACACGTAGTCGGGATTGAATCGGGGGCTCTGGCACTGCAAGGCAGCAACTCTACCGCTGCTCTACTATGTCACTCCTCTATGCCACAAACCAAAACATCTGTTTTCATGTATAAAGAATGACAGTAATTTACAGTTGGCGATGCCCTAACAACTGGGACCCACAACTAGCTGCACTTTACTGTGACATCTCCCTCATATCATCCCTCCCTCCCTTTCTCCCCCTCTCTTTAGGCTAACAGAATCAAGGGATATGGGGAGAAAGCAGGAACAGGGTACTGATTCTGGATGAGCAGCCATGATCATATTGAATGGCTGTGCTGACTCAAAGGGCCGAATGGCCTACTCCTGCACCTATTTTCTATGTTTCTATGTTTACCACTGCACGATCCTACCAACAACGAGAGTGGTCCTGAGCCATTATCTACCTCGGACTATCTTTGTTCAGACTATACTGGACTTAAACTTGAACTTGACGTTATTCCCTTAGAATTTATCGATACACTGTGAATGACTCGAATGTAATCATGTATTGTCTTCCCGCTGACTGGTTAGCACGCAACAAAAGCTTTTCACTGTACCTCGCTACACTCGTGACGATAAACTGAACGAGAAACAAATATTGCTTTAAGAATGGAAAGTTTGCGAATGAACAACGGCGACACGAAGAACTACAACTTACAAAGAAATTCCTTTCCAAACAGCAGTACCTTGTGACTGATACACTGCGTTGCCTGTGGGTAAACGTCTGGAATGTGCACAAAGGAAATAGATGATTTATCATTCGAACGCTGAAAGGATGTATTTAAAATGTAAGCACAAAGGCAGAATCCACGCTGAATATTCCACCCACAGCACTCTGAATCAGCCAAGGCTCTGCAGTATGGTAGTGTACACCCTGACCACATCACATGCCAGCAATGCTGCACAGAATGATTGGACACTGCTTAGGGTAAAGGAGGTTAGTGTGACCTTTCACATTCTGGGTTTTATATTACACTTGGCATCTGTTTAAATAGGTGCCAATTTCCCATGTTTGCAGCATTCTTTATTCATCTCAACACAGAAAAAAACGTTTAGACATCTTTTAAATTCAAACAGAGTAGCAGAAAAATCAGAGTGTAGAAACAAAGAACTGCAGATGCTGGTCTCCAACAAAGATAGACACAAAGTGCTGGAGTAATGCAGCGGGCAGCATCATTGGAGAAAAAGGATAGGTAATGTTTCGAGTTGGATCTGAAGAAGGGGTCTAACCCAAATCGGTGAATCTGTGGAATTCTTTGCCACAGAAGGCTGCAGAGGCCAAGTCAGAGAGATCGAGTTTTGATTAGTACAGGTGTCAGAGATTATGGGGGGGAATGGCAGGAGAATGGGGTTAGGAGGGAGAGATAGATCAGCCATGAGTAGACTTGATGTGCCGAATGGCCTAATGGTGGAGTAGGCTTGAAGGGCCAAGGAGTAAAAAGGTTCTTCTGCAGTTATATAGGGCTCTGGGGAGACCACATATGGAGTATTGCGTACAGTTATGGTCTCCTAATTTGAGGAAGGACATCCTTGTGATTGAGGCAGTGCAGCGTAGGTTCACGAGATTGATCCCTGGGATGGTGGGACTGTCATATGAGGAAAGATTGAAATGACTAGGCTTGTTTAGACTGGAGTTTAGAAGGATGAGGGGGTATCTTATAGAAACATATAAAATTATAAAAGGACTGGACAAGCTAGATGCAGGAAAAATGTTCCCAATGTTGGGCGAGTCCAGAACCAGGGGCCACAGTCTTAGAATAAAGGGGAGGTCATTTAAGACTGAGGTGAGAAAAAACTTTTTCACCCAGAGAGTTGTGAATTTATGGAATTCCCTGCCACAGAGGGCAGTGGAGGCCAAATCACTGGATGGATTTAAGAGAGAGTTAGATAGAGCTCTAGGGGCTAGTGGAATCAAGGGATATGGGGAGAAGGCAGGCACGGGTTATTGATACGGGACGATCAGCCATGATCACAATAAATGGCAGTGCTGGCTCGAAGGGCCGAATGGCCTCCTCCTGCACCTATTTTCTATGTTTCTATGTTTCCATAAATGACCTAATTCTACTCGTATCACTTATGACCTTATGTGACCTAATGATCACCTGGCAGCTTGTCCCATGTAGCCTCCACCCTCTGTGAAACGGTTTCCCATCAGATTTATAGTAAATCTTTCCCCTCTCCCCTTAAATCTATGCCCTCCTGTTCTTGATCCACCTACTCTGGGTAAAATAATATCAAATACACTTCTATAAGATCACCCCTCAGCCTCCTGCCCTCCAAGGAATAGAGTCCTAGCCTGCCCAACCTCTCCCGATAGGTCAGACCCTCAAGTCCTGGCAACTTCCTCGTAAATCTTCTTTGCATTCAATCCAGTTTAATAGTGACCCTTGGACTATCCTTAATCAGACTGCTGGCTTTATCTTGCACTAAACGTTATTCCCTTATCATGTATCTATACACTGTAAATGGCTTGATTGTAATCATGTATTGTCTTTCCACTGACTGGTTAGCACGCAACAAAAGCTTTTCACTGTACCTCAGTACACGTGACAATAAACTAAACTTAACTGGCACATTTCCTGCAGCAGGGTGAACAAAACTGAACACAATATTTCAAGTGCGGCCTCACTGACATCTTGTACAACTGTAACATAATGGTCAGACAAAGGGTCCTGACTCCCGACCTGGAATGACACCTACAGTATCCGTCTTAGCCGGAGAAGCTGCCTGAGCCGCAGAGTTAATTTAGCACTTGGTGTCTTTTTTGGCAACCTAACGCCCTAACTTCTGCACACAATTCACTGACAGATGAAGATCAGTGTGCCAAGAGCCTTCTTCTTATGAGGAATGATTTACATTTTCCATTCATAGAGTAAGTACACTGTGTTTAATTATAAAGGATTTGCTAGCCTGCAACTTCCAGCAAAGTGAGGTGAGGTTAGGGTGACCCAGACATAAGCAATGTTACGGTGGTTAATAAAAGACCCAATAAACCACTGCAATAAACAAAATGCCATGCAAGCATTTCTATTGTGTTCTGCCACAAGTAAAATCACAAATACTTGCCTGCTTACGTGGTTCATTTTATTTTGTACAGGATTTCTGATGAATTCAATTTGTACAGTAAAACAAAACAAAACTGTTGCTAAATTACAGAAAGACACAGAGTGCTGGAGTAACTCAGCGGGTCAGGCAGCATCTGTGGAGAACATGGATAGGTGACGTTTCACAGAGTGCTGGAGTAACTCAGCGGGTCAGGCAGCATCTCTGGAGAACATGGATAGGTGATGTTTCATAGAGTGCTGGAGTAACTCAGCGGGTCAGGCAGCATCTGTAGAGAACATGGATAGGTGACGTTTCACAGAGTGCTGGAGTAACTCAGCGGGTCAGGCAGCATCTGTGGGGAACATGGATAGGTGACATTTCACAGAGTGCTGGAGTAACTCAGCTGGTCAGGCAGCATCTCTGGAGAACATGGATAGGTGACATTTCTGTCGGGATCCTTCTAAGTGGATAAAAACAGAATAAGGGACGGGCTCAGAACCAACTAAAACTGATGTAAAACTGACTTACTGTCATTGATGTATCTACTCCATAGCAATTGCGATACTTTTCACCAGAAATCTGGTCACAGATTGCACAAAGACTGGTAAAGGAAATAACTCAGTGATATTGCCAGCATCCCTTCTGCAATCCAAAACAGTCTGAAGAAGGGTCCTGACCTGAAACGTCACCTATCCATGTTCTCCTGAGATGCTGCTTGACCTACTGAGTTACTCCAGCACTCTGTGAAACATCACCTATCCATGTTCTCCGGAGATGGTGCCTGACCCGCTGAGTTACTCCAGCACTCTGTGAAACATCACCTATCCATGTTCTCCAGTGATGGTGCCTGACCCACTGAGTTACTCCAGCACTCTGTGAAACGTCACCTATCCATGTTCTCCGGAGATGGTGCATGACTCTCGGAATTACTCCAGCCTTTTGTGTCTTTTTTTAAGAAACCAGCATCTGCAGTTCCTTGTTTCTACGTTTCGGAGTTAGCTATGAACACTTTTTATTTGTCGACAAAACAAATGATTTTAATTTGAGTTTGTGAGTTCCTCCAGCACTTTGTGTTTTGCTCAAGTTTCCAGCATCTGCAGTTCCTCGTGTCTCTACTTTCCAAGGGCTACTGAAAGGCAGGGGCACTCAGTTAATAACCATTGACAACATCTGTTATTCTTTTAAGGTAGGGATTTTTGTGGAAAGGTGCCGTTGACCTTTTTAAATGGTGCGTTGTGCAGACACTCAATGCAAGCCTTGCCGGGATTACTCGAGCTGCTGCATGTATTGTGTGGCAATAGCTGCCTGGATTTAACATTGTTCCTAAGCTAATGCTCAATCACAGAGGACAACAGGAGATGTCAGTTCTCAGCGGTTATGTCATCACAGTAGGATTTGATTAGTTTGCTTTCGTCCAGACAACTCAGGGAGTTAAATCCTCCAAAGACTAGCAGCAGCTTCCTTAATGATCAGGTTCAACTCCCTCAGCTTCAGTCTGCTCTGGTTACCACAGCTAGCATAATGGATTAAAGATGTCCTTTCACTTTTGTGTTTCGCTGGGAAGATTTTCAGAATAACGAACTAGTCACTGACTTTCCCAATCAATTATATTCAAGCAAATTTAAAAAACCCTCAAGTGGCCTCTAAAAGTAAATTGTTAGTCAAAGTTGAAATATTGCCTTTCCTGGCTAGAATCAAAATGAGTTTTACAGTCCTAGTCATAGAGTGATACAATGTGGAAACAGGCTCATCGGCCCATCTACACTAGTCCCAGCTGCCCAGGTTTTGTCCATATCCCTCCAAACTGTCCTATCCATGTACCTGTCTAACTATTTCTTAAACGTTGGGGTAGTCCTGCAGTCTGAAGAAGGGTCTCGTCCCGAAACGACACCCATTCCTTCTCTCCAGAGATGCTGCCTGTCCCGCTGAGTTACCCCAGCATTTTGTGTCTAACTCCTGCCTCATCTACCTCCTCTGGCAGCTTGTTCCATACACCCACCATCCTTTGTGTAAAAAGGTTACCCCTCAGATTCCTATTAAATCTTTTCCCCTTCTCCTTAAACCTTTGTCCTCTGGTCCTCGATTCACCTACTCTGGGCAAGAGTCTCTGTGTATCTACCCGATCTATTCCTCTCATGATTTTATACACCTCTATAAGATAACCTCTCATCTTCCTGCGCTCCAAGGAATAGAGTCCCAGCCTACTCAACCTCTCCCTATAGCTCAGACCCTCCAGTCCTGGCAACATCCTCATAAATGTTCTCTTTACCCCTTCCAGCTTGACAACATTTTTCCCACAACATGGTGCCCAGAACTAAACACAATATTCTAAATGCGGTCTCACCGATGTCTTATACAACTGCAACATGGCCTCCCAACTTCTACACTCAATACTGACTGAGGAAGGCCAAAGTGCCAAAAGCCTTTTTGATCACCTTATCTCCTGCGAGTCAACCTTCAAGGAACCCATGCACCTGCAACTCCTATATCGCTTTATGACAATAAAGGCTATCTATCTATCTATCTATCTATCTATCTATCTATCTATCTATCTATCTATCTATCTATCTATCTATCTATCTATCTATCTATCTATCTATCTATCTATCTATCTATCTATCTATCTATCTATCTATCTATCTATCTATCTATCTATCTATCTATCTATCTATCTATCTATCTATCTATCTATCTATCTATCTATCTATCTATCTATCTATCTATCTATCTGCCTACAATTCATTGTGTCGGTCCTGCCCATGTTAGACTTCCCAAAATGCAACACCTCACATGACTCCATATTAAATTCCATGTTCTCTGAGTGACGATTATAGAACATAGAACAGTGCAGCACACCGACAGGCCCTTCAGCCCACATTGTCTGTGCTGATCATGGTGCTAACACCATCATTTATCTGCCTGTACATGATCCGCATCCCTCCATTCCTTGCATTTCTAAAGCCCCTGTCCCACTCAGGCATTTTTTTCGGTGACTATGGGTGACTATGCTGTTGCCACAAGGTTGCGGGGTGATGCCTGTATGGTCGTGAGTCGTCTCCTCAAGTCGCCTAAAGAGACGTAACGTTTTTCTGGTGGCCGCTGGATTTTGAAATGTTCAAAACATTTTGGCGACTGTGGGCTTGACGTAGCTTGTCTTCTCCTGACGTAGGTGCTGTCGTAGGTTGTCGCCATTTTTGCAGCGATCTGCTACGACTGTGACAGTCGCCGAAAAAATTGCCTAAGTGGGACAGGCCCTTTAAACACCACTATTGTATCTGCTTCCACCACCACCCCTGGCAGCGCATTCCAGGCACCCACCACCCTTTGTGTAACAAACCCGCCCCATACATTTCCCTTAAACTTCTAGCATTTGATGTTTCCACCCTGGGAAAAAGGTTCTCACCATCTATGCCTCTCATCATTTTTGACACGTCTAACAGCTCTCCCAGAAGCCTCTGCCTTCCAGGGAAAACAATCCAAGTGGATGCAACCTCTCTCTGCGGCCGATACCCCCTAATCACTGGAGAACGTTCTCAACCCGAAACTTCACCCATTCCTTTTACTCCAGAGATGCTGCCTCCCCCACCTGGTTACTCCAGCTTTTTGTGTCTGTTCAGGCATCATTCTGGCGAAGGAGGGCAGGAGCAAGTGGTTAATTAGTTGATGGGCATTATGGAAGACCATCTTGAACTGGTTCCAATGATCAGTTTTGCACATTAGACCTGTATGGTTGGATTATGCTTGGCAATTGGAATTTTAAAGCAATTCCCTGCTTAGAGAATGGATCTATTATACATTAGATTGTGTGTACATAGGGCTGCAATTCTATTGCAATCATATGCAGAGGGTTTAGGGAGCAACTGTTGGATGTGAGTTGGTGCCTAATTAGGTTCAAGATGGCGGCACGGTGGCCAAGTTGCTGCTTCGCAGCGCCAGAGACCTGGGTTCGATCCTGTCCACAGATGCTGTCTGTACGGAGTTTGTACGTTCTCCCCGTGACCCAGGTGGGTTTTCTCTGAGATCTTCGGTTTCCACACATAGTCCAAAGACGTACATGTTTGTGGGTTAATTGGCTTGGTACAATTATAAACTGTCACTAGTGTGTGTAGTGTAGTGTTGGTGTGCGGGGATCGCTGGTCAGTGCGGACTCAGTGGGCCGAAGGGCCTGCTTCCATATTGTATCTCTAAAACCAAAACTAACAGAGGTTTTAGAGAGAAACTGTTGGGTGTGAGTCGGTGGCCTGGTGCTTAGTTAGGTTCAAGATGGCAGGGAAACATGCTTTGTGTGTCTCTGTTTGTCATGTCCCACACTGAAAGTTTTCATCTACTTACACCCACACGACCACCGACTGGGCCCACGTACCAGGCTGCACACACCGCCTCCCACTGGCCATAGAGGGGACAGCAAGAATCACACCCACAGAGATTTCCAGCTCCAACAGAACCTCCTCTGTGGACAGTCAGAACAGCAGGCTGCCTGTCGAGATAAAGGAATTAAATTATAGTCCAAAATAACAAAATTACAAAGCAAAATAACATCTCCGGTTCGCCGGCTAACATTTCTGTTTGAAGAAGGGTCCTGACCCGAAACCTCTTCTCCAGAGATGCTGCATGGCCCATTGAGTTACTCAGGCACTTTGTGACTATCTTCTTTTCCAATCTCCTGTCACACTCTCCTCTCATCCTCCTGAGAACATCTTCTGCTGCCAGTTCACAGCTCTCCAATCCTTTTCCACAGTCGGAGATGGTTTTGTAGACTACCATACAGTAGAGAGTTAGATAGGGCTCTTAAAGATAGCGGAGTCAGGGGACGTGGCGAGAAGGCAGGAACGGGGTACTGTTTGTGGATGATCAGCCATGATCACATTGAATGATGGTGCTGGCTCGAAGGGCCGAATGGCCTACTCCTGCACCTATTGTTTATTGTCATACGAATGCAGAGAGAGGGGGAGGAGCTGGTGGGTGAGGGGGTTGGTGATTGGATGGCAGAGTAGACTTGATGGGCTGGATGGCCTAATTCTACTCATATCACTTATGACCTTGTGACCTTATGACAACTACCATAACTAGTTTAACTCAAAGCCCGGTGAATGGGCAGAGTTGGGGTCAGGGAAAACCTGCTTATTGGGGAAAATGTTATTTTGCCTTTAGGCTTTTGAGATACAGTGTGGAAACAGGCCCTTCGGCCCACCGGGTCCACGCTGACTAGCGATCCCCATACTCTAACACTATCCTACACACAACAGGGACAATTTACAATTTTACAGAGGCCAATTAACCTACAAGCCTTTACGTCTTTGCAGTGTGGGAGGAAGCAGGAACACTTGGGGAAAACCTTTGTGGTCATGGGGAGAATGTATAAACTCCATACAGGCAGCACCCTTGCTCAGGATTGAACCCGGGTCCCCGTCCCCTGGAAGGCAGCAACTCTACCGCTGCACCACTTTTGCAGGCTAAAGGTTATGGGGAGAAGGCAGGAGAATGGGGTTGAGAGGGAAAAACATCAGCCATGATTGAATGGGCCGAATGGCCTAACCCTGGTCGTACGTCTTATGGTTTTAAACAGGTCCTTCGGCCCAACTTGTCCACGCCGACCAAGATGCCCCAGCTACACTAGTCCTACCTGCCTGCAATTGGCCCATATCCCTCTAAACCTGTCCTATCCTTGTATCCGTACAAATATATTTTAAATGTTGTTATTGTACCAGCCTCAACTACCTCCTCTGGCAACTCGTTAGTTAGGGTGACTAATCCAAGGACTGCAACCTGACCCAGAGGAACAAGGAACTGCAGGTGCTAAGGTTAGAGTAAAAGACACAGAGTGCTGGAGTAACTCAGCGGGTCAGGCAGCATCTCTGGAGAACATGGATAGGTGATGTTTCACAGAGTGCTGGAGTAACTCAGCGGGTCAGGCAGCATCTCTGGAGAACTTGGATAGATGACGTTTCACAGAGTGCTGGAGTAGCTCAGCGGGTCAGGCAGCATCTCTGGAGAACTTATCGGAGACCTTTGAACTATTTTAAATTAGAATTTATCTTACATTAACCCTTTATCCTGTATTTGTACACTGTGAACGGCCTGATTGTAATCATGTATAGTCTTATAACACGTAACAAAAAGTTGTTCACTGTATATGTGACAATAAACTCAACTCAACTAAAGAAAACAAACAAAACAAAACATGGATAGGCATGTGTAGGAAGCAACTGCAGATGCTGGTTTACCCCAAAGATAGACTCAAAATGCTGGGGTAATTCAGCGGGACAGGCAACACCTCTGGAGAGAAGGAATGGGTGACGTTTCTGGTCGAGACCCTTCTTCAGACCAACCATGGATAGGCAAAGTTTAGGATCTGGAACTTTCTGCAGAGTTTGAAGAAGTGTCACCTGAAACGTCACCTATCCATGTTCTCCACAGATGCTGCCTGACCCGCTGAGTTACTCCAGCACTCTGTGAAACGTCACCTATCCATGTTCTCCACAGATGCTGCCTGACCCGCTGAGTTACTCCAGCACTCTGTGAAACGTCACCTATCCATGTTCTCCACAGATGCTGCCTGACCCGCTGAGTTACTCCAGCACTCTGTGAAACGTCACCTATCAACGTTTTCCACAGATGCTGCCTGACCTGCTGAGTTACTCCAGCACTCGGTGTCTTTTACTGTAACCTTAGCACCTGCAGTTCCTTGTTCCTCTGGGTCAGGTTGCAGTCCTTGCATTAGTCATCTTCAGAGTTTGGGCAGAGACCTGATCAGTGGAAAACCCACCGCACATCAAAAGCTCAGAAAAGCTGCTGCATCATGCTAATTATTAATATTTATGCATCATCTTTGGAGATATGAAATGAATCTCGTGGTTTTAAGTGGAAGAAGTATGTGCGTGACAGTCTGTGAATGAGTACATTCGGAAACATTTCTTGATTATTTTGCAGATTTCATCTGATGACTGAAGCAACACGGACTGAGTTTTAAGTTTGTAAATCAGCTGTGTGTGTTGACCCTGGTGTCCACGGGGTCCTGGAACAGCCCGCATCAGCGGTCATGGCCAGGGCGGGTCACCTGCACCGAATCCGAGCCACTCCCTAAACCCATCCACTGGCACGGTGGAGTTGCTGCCTTACAGCGCCAGAGACCAGGGTTCCATCCTGACTACGGGTGCTGTCTGCACGGAGTTTGTACGCTCTCCCCGTGACATGCGTGGGTTTTCTCCGAGATCTTCGGTTTCTTCCCACACTTCAAAAACATCCAGGCTTGTAGGCTAATTGGCTTGGTATAAAATACCAAAAAATGCAAAGTAATTGTCACTAACGAGTGCAGAATAGTTTTAGTGTGCGGGGATCAAGGGCGCCGACCGACGGATGAGGACAGACCGCGTGGGAGTGAGGACACTGCTGCCGGGATGCATGGGTGTAACAGAGGGGGACCTGGCATGGATACTTTGTAACTTTCTCAGCGCCCTTTATGTGGCAACTAATTGCATACCTTGGGGATGCAAGCAAAGAATTTCACTGTGACTTGTTGCATGTTACAATAAAGCATTCATTCACTCCGTCATTCATTCATTCATTCATTCATTCATTCATTCATTCATTCATTCATTCATACATTCAACTAAATCAGTTAAAACAATTGGCTTCCATTTCCGGCCATTCCTTCCACTTTGCTCCTCTAAGCTGGCGAGACTCCGGTGTGGACTCTGTGGTCACACGCCAGCGGTAGTTTGGAGGGAAGAGGTTACAGAGGTTACGTGGAGAAGTACAGATGGGTCCTGCCAGTGTTGTTCCTTCACTGCATCCTGGTCCGGAGATGAACAAGGAAAATCCATCCCGGGACACACAAAGGATTCAGACATCATCCCAGGCCAATACTTGGAAAATGGTTGGGAGTCAAATCCCTCCTTCAGTGTCGCAGCGGTAGAGTTGCTGTCCGCAGAGCCGGAGACCCGGGTTTGATCCTGACTACGGGTGATGTCTGTACGGAGTTTGTACGTTCTCCCTGTGACCGCGTAGTTTTCTTCCGGGTGTTCCGGTTTCCTCCCACACTCCAAAGACGTCCAGGTTAGTAGGTTAATTGGCTTCTGTAAATTGTCCTTAGTGTGTAGCATATAACTAGTGTGCGCTGTTCACTCTGGGCTCAGTGAGCCAAGGCCCTGTATCTCTAAACTGAACTGAACTCTTGGCTCTCGTCTAATGTGAAGTGTTGACACCATGAACATTAAAAACGTTTAATTTAATGATTAATTGGGTGCCACGTTTGACTGGGAGCCGACTGACTAATGTGCTTCCATGAGAACATCCCATGTAGAACGAGGCACATTCCTCCCACATCTGAGAAAGCCAAGACTGTGAGTCTTAACGTGGGTGTGCTTTATTCGGATTGTACAGTCCCAGGGGCCAGGAGAGTTGTTTGTGACTTACTATGTTCCATACTGTGAGGTGATTATTTCTCAACCTCTGCCCAGCTTTGAACAGCTTTGCAAATGTTCTCTTGGAGATGGGAACCTATTGCTACTGCAGGAAAGCATTGCCATGTTCCCAGGCAGTGACACGCTTCCTGTCAGTCCCCCCCAAACCACATCCATGTGCTAAACATCTGCCCCAAAATGCAGATGTGGCCTCAGCCAGCTCTTTCGATGGTTGTCTCACGATTCCCGCTTCTGGCAATGAAAGCAAAATCTTTCTTTTCTGTTCAACACCAACCATCAGGCACCTGAACGCTGCACAATACTAACCTCAGCAACTATGATCATCTGGGGACTGTGTCTTTGGTTGCACTACAATGGTGGCACAGTGGTAAAGACACTGACTCACAGCGCCATAGATCCCGATTTGATCCAGATCTCGGGTGTTATCTGTATGTGTGGAGTTTCCACGTGCTCTCCCTATCAATGCCTGGGTTTCCACCGGGTGCTCCGGTTTCCTCCCACATCTCAAAAATGTGCGGTTATTAGGTTAATTGTAGGGAGTGTAGGGAGCGGATGAGAAAGTGGGATAAGACAGAACTAGTGTGAACGGGTAATCGATGGTCGGTATGGACAGGGTGGGCTGAAGGGCCTGTTCCCATGCTGTATCGCAAAACTAAACTAAACAACAATGTTATGGTTACCTAGTATTATTTTGTTGTTTTATTGAGTATTACCGTATTTCCCGGCAATGACAACGCTATTTTTTACCCAATAATAAGGCATGAAAATTTACCTGCGTCTTGGAGGCCGAAGGTTAGGTTGTTAGCCAAGAAAGATAGCCTTGGATATCCCTCAGTACAGCAACATAAAGAACGATATTCTATCCCAATGAGTCTATCCCTCATTGCTGGCAGCTGATGGGAAGCGGCTGTAAAGTGGGAAAGGGCTGTAAAAGTACAGCGCCGCTGGGGGGGGGGGGAAGAGGTTGGGGGGGGGGCGGGGGAGAGTTCCTTTCACAGTGTGTAGGGAGTCTGACCTGGGTCAGCAGGGCCTGGGCTGCACAAATTGGCTGGGCCGCCTGGGGTAAAATTGCGGGGAGGGCAGGAGCGTTGAGAAGAAGGGGGTCGGGGATCATGGCCGAGCCACCGCATTGTGGCCAGGGAGGGAAGTAGCTCGGGTGGCTGCAAGAGGCCGCTGGGACCTTACAGCGGAACCGGTCTCCACCTCAGCGCCTTCTGCTGGCCCGTCCGCCAGCCAGCTATGGTGTCCTTCGGCACAGGCGCAACCGGTGGAGGTGGTGGTTGGCGGTTAGCTACTGGGCGGAAGGTTGGCTGCTCCTAGTCCTAGGCCCGCTCTCTCTCTCTCTCTCTCTCACTCTCTCTCCCTCTCTCTACTAGTCCCGGTGCAGACGACCTGGGCCCCACAGCCAGTCCAGGGGCAGGCAACCTGGGAACTTGAGCTAGTCCCAGGGCACGCAGGTGACCTGGGAACTGCAGCTAGTTCTGGGACGCAAGGGATCTGGGAACTGCAGCCAGTCCTAGGGCACGCAGGCGAAGTTGCCAACCCCTGGACTAAACCAAACCCTTGATCCTCTCAAAATTTAGCAACTTAAATTGGGGGTGCGGCTTCGACACAGGTGCGTCTGCATTGCCAGGAAATACGATACATATTTATCGATGTGTTACTGCATGAATGGACACGTTAAGCTGCAGCAAGTAAGTATTTCATGGTTCCATTGCCGGAATATATGACAATTAAACATTTAACTTTTGACTCGTGAAATCAATGCGCAGGGGGATCAAACAGGTTCATGTTCCCACTTGAGTTAAAATCTTTAACAAGCTCATGTGCTTTGGCACTATGTGTAGGAAGGAACTGCCGAAGTTGGTTTAACCCTGAAGATAGACACAAAAAGCTGGAGTAACTCAGCGGGACAGACAGCATCTCTGGAGAGAAGGAATGGGTGACGTTTCGGGTCCAGACCCTTCTTCAGACTGAAAGCCACGGGAAAGGGAAACGAGAGATATAGACGATGATGTAGAGAGATATGGAACAAATGAATGAAAGATATGCAAAAAATGGCCTGTTTTCTTTATCATCGTTACTTTTTTACATATCTTTTATTCACACGTTTTTAAATTGAGGATACAACCACATACATTATGCTGAGTTTCTGGAAACACCTAAGTGAGAAAAGGCTTTGGACATTCGCTCAGAGTGAGTCGCTCAGCCACAATCTCAACTAAAAGGATGTCTGACCTTGCTTTGTCTTTCACTTCGTACATTCCTGTGGTTTCCAAAGAATGTGCGCAAGCGAAAAATTGTTTCCATACAGGCTGATGGAAGCAATCTCCAAGCTTCATGGTGTCTTTCGAAAGGAAACTTACTTTAGTTTAGTTTAATGTAGAGATACAGCGTGGAAACAGGCTCTTCGGCTCACTGAGTCCGTGCCGACCAGCGATCCCCGCACACTAACACTATCCTATGCACACTAGGGACAATTTACATTTATACCAAGCCAATTAACCTACAAACCTGTAAGTCTTTGGAGTGTGGGATTAACTTAAGATGTCAGAGAAAACCATCTCAGTTACGGGAAGAACGTAAAAACTCCGTACAGACAGCACCCTTAGTCGGGGTTGAACATGGGTCTCTGGCGTGGTAATGGCTGTAAGGCAGCAACTCTACCACTGCGCCACTGTGCTGCTCTATCAACTTTGAAGAAGTAAAAACATCAGGCGTAGAGTGGATGATTAAAACATAGATATGATGCAATAAAACTTTATTCACCCTGGGGGGAAATAGTTCTGCCGACAGTCATAACACACAAAGTACACAAAAAACTTGAAATTAAAAATGAAAAACAAAAAGAAAATGACAAACGACTGTGGTCCGGCTGCCGTGTGCTCCCATGGCCATCGAGGCTCAAGCTGCCTCTGAGGCCCCTCCACCGCCGAGACTCCCATCACCACCGCCGCTAAGGCTTCTTCGACCCAGGCAGGCCTCGCCGCCCGGCTTCTCCACTTCTCCACAGTCCCCTGGGAGGCCTGTGGGACGAGTCGGGCCTACCGGGGCCCATTCCAGTCATCGGCACCACGGTTGTTTGTCGGGTGGATCGGGCCCACACGGCTTCCCCGAGACACTCCCGCACAGTATTCCCAGTCCAAAGAAGGGTCTCGACCCGAACTGTCACCCATTCCTTTTCTCCAGAGATGCTATCTGGCCCGTTGAGTTACTACAGTTTTTTGTGTCTATCTATTGAAGAGTACACCACAGGCCATTTGGCCTACAATGTCCCTGCCAAACATGATATCTGGTAAAACTAATCTCCCCTGCCTGTACATAATCCATATCCCTCCGTTACCTACATATCCATGTCTCTTGCCCAAAAGCCTTTTAAACACCACTATGGTACCTGCCTCCACCACCATCCCAGGCAATGCATTCCAGGCACCCACAACCCTCTATCTAAAAAAACATTATCCTTTAAACTTTTCCTCTCTCACTTTAAAGCTAAGTCCACTTGTCTTTGATATTTCCACCCTGGGAAAAATATCCCGAGAAAACCCATGAGGTAATAAGGCAGCAACTCATCCGCTCCACCATATATTTATTATGGTGTCACATCAATAAAGTTGAACATATGATTCTGATTTCTGCCCTTAATTGGATAACGCACATCTCCAGTCATTGTGTTTTATGGCTGGTTTTCAACCTCTTCAGTCTGATGGTCTCGACCCAAAACATCACCTATTCTTTCACTCCATAGATGGTGCCAGTCATACTGAGGTTTTCTAGTTTTTAGTGTCTATCTTCAGTTAAAACCAGCATCTGCAGTTCCTTCCTACACTCTTTGTTAAGCGAAACAGGTCCTATTCTCATAATATTATTCACTTCAACTAAGTTTTTTCTATACCTCCGTTGCTGCAGAGAATACAATCCCAATTATCAAATCTTTCTTCAAAGTGAAAAAAAAATTCCAGCTCTGCCAACATGTTCATAAATCGCCCCTGGATCCTCTCCAGAGCACTTGCACCCTTTCTACAATGTGTCATAGTCTTACAGCATGGAAACAGGCCCTTCATCCCAACTTGTTCATGCAGATCACGATGCCCCATCTAAACTAGTCCCATTTATCCGCATTTGGCCCATACCCTTTTAAACCTTGTGTGTGCCAGTGTTTGTGTGTGTCAGTGAAGCGGCGAAAACATCCGGAGTGAGCGGAGACTTGGCGATGCCCGGGGAATCCTCCCTCTCCACACCCCCCCCACCCCCCCGGGAATGTGGGCCGGCCCAGGTACTCTGTGTCCAGCTGTGGTCCGGGGGAGGTGAGGTGAGGTGAGGGCATCGGAGTGGAGCCTTAGCCAGAGATTCATCCCAGCGGCTCTGGAGGCGGCACCAATGACCCCACTAACCCGGTCCGTTCCTAGCTCCAGGCCGGGGTTAAAACTCCATGGGGTGTGGAGGTGACGGACACAGAGCTGCCGGAGGTGAGGGTGGGAGGGTGGGAGGTGTGAGCGGTGCCTCGGGGGGGGGGGGGGGGGGGGGGGGGGGGGGGGGGGGGGGGGGGGGGGGGGGAGGGGGAAGGGGGTGTTTGGTGTTGGGACCTCCACTGTCGTGTCTCACCTATCACACCATCTGCACGGGAGAAAATTTTTGCTTTATTTTGAACTTCCAGCACCTGCAGATTTTTAAGCGTGTGAAATTTGTGATCAGTGTGATCAGTGTGAGAGCGTGAGAATTTTGTGAAATGCGTGAGAGTTGGCAGCACCGGTAACAGGCCCTTCAGCCCACAATGTCTCAACTGAACATGATGCCAAGCTAAACTAATCTCCTCTGACCACATGTGATTCATATCCCTCCATTCCCTGCACTTCCATGTGTCTGTCCAAAAGACCATCACTATTTATTTTATCCTGTATCTGTGGATGGCTCGATGGTAATCATGTAGTCCTTCAACTGACTGGTTAGCACGCAACAAAAGCTCTTCACTGTACCTCGGTACACGTGACAATGATGTAAAGCCTCTGAAACACCACTATCGTATCTGCCTCCACCACCACCACCACCCCTGGCAGCACGTTCCAGGCACCCACCACTCACAGTGTATAACATTTGCCCCGCACATCTCATTTAAACTTTGTCCCTCTCACTTTAGAGCAAAGTCTTCTAGCCTTTGACATTCCCACCCTGGGAAAAAGGGACAGGAAAGTGTGTGGGCCACCTCAACCTCGTAGCTGAGAAATGGGTCGACATGGTTCAATCAATGAAAATAATTTGGAGATCATGCAGGTGGAAATAATCATACATAAAATAACGGTAAAGAAAAATTAGACCGAGAGTCAAGACATTGAACTGGAAGAGTAATACTGCAGTCTGAAGAAGGGCCCTCATCCAAAACGTCACCTGTCCATTCCCTCCACAGATGCTGCCTGACCCGCTGAGTTCTTCCAACACTTTGTGTTTTGCTGAAGATGCCAGCATCTGCAGTCTCTATGTTACCCATCCTCACAATGGCTTGTCCAACATTGAGCATCTTCATAGAGCTGTAGGGCATGGAAACAGGCCCTTCGGCCCACCTTGCCCATGCTGACCAAGACGGCATAATGGGCTAGTCCCACTTGCCTGCATTTTGCCCATAGCTCTCTAAACCCTTCCTATCAACATTGAGTTGAGTTTAATGCCACATGTACCCAGGTACGGTGAAAAGCTATATCTGGCCAAATAGCTCTTAAAGTATGGAGAAAATGGACATCAATATTCTTTAAGTGGTACAAATCACCCAATTAATTCTCAGGGACTGTAACTGAAGCTCTTTAATGGAATCGAAACGAGCTGTGCTAACCGATTTTGCAAAAGAACATGACTTCAAAGTAGAAAGAATTAGTTTCTGAATGAAGTAATATCTCAAGTGGATTAATTGCACGCTGGGCTTTCTCACTTTGCAGCAGTCTGCTCCCTTTGATCTGTGAGATTAGACTAATTGCAAGTGTAAGACGTTACAGAGAGCACTGGGTGCTCAACATGGAGATGTGCATTGGAATGTCAAGCTGCCTGCCTAAACTGCAACAGACTCAAACTGAGGGGGAGTGGCACCAACTGCACCTACCAATTGAACCGCACTGGTTTAGTTTAGAGATACAGCGCGGAAAAAGGGTCTTTGGCCCTCCGGGACCGCACCAACCAGCGATCCCCACACATTTATACCATCCTTCACACACTGGGGACATTTACGCTTATACCAAGCCTATTAACCTACAACCTATGTCTTTGGAGTGTGGGAGGAAACCGAAGACCTTGGAGAAAACCCACACAGGTCACGGGGAGAACCACTAATCAACCAGCGATCCCTGCACATTAACACTATCCTACACACACTAGGGGCAATTTACACTTATACCAAGTCAATGAACCTATGTCTTTAGCATGTGGATGGTCATAGAGTCACAATGTGGAAACAGGCCCTTTGGCCCAACTTGCCCACAACGACCAACGTGTCCCAGCTATACTAGTCCCAACTGCTCATGTTTGGTCCACATCCCTCCAAACCTTTCCTACCCATGCACCTGTCTAACTGTTTCTTAAATGTTGGAATAGTCCCTGCCTCAACTACTTCCTCTGGCAGCTTGTTCCATACACTCACCACCTTTGTGTGAAAAAGTTACCCCTCAGATTCCTATTAAATCTTTTCCCCCTCACCTTAAACCTATGTCCTCTGGTCCTCGATTCACCTACTTTGGGCAAGAGACTCTGTGTATCTACTCGATCTATTCCTCTTATGATTGTATACACCTCTATAAGATCTCCCCTCATCCCCCTGCGCTGCAAGGAATAGAGTCCCAGTCTGCTCAACCTCTCCCTATAGCTCACGCCCTCTCGTCCTGGCAAAATCCTCTCTCTACCCTGAAAACAGAGGTTCTTGGAAAAAATCCACACAGGTCTCGGGGAGAACGTACAAACTCCATACAGACAGCACCCGCAGTCAGGATTGAACCCGGGTCTCTGGCACTGTAAGGCAGCAGCTCTACTGCTGCACGACTAATTGAACAGCATTGAATTGATCAATGGTACAACCACCCCATTCCATGTGAATCACAATACTTTCCTTGGAATACAGCACTAACTTTCTGACAGATAAAAACCAGATTATCGTTGTGCAAATCAAAAATACTTGACACCGTGTAAGAAGGAACTGAAGATGTTGGTTTAAACTGAAGATAGACGCAAAATGCTGGAGTAACTCAGCGGGACAGGCAGTGTCTGTGGAGAAAAAGGGTAGGTGACGTTTTGGTTTGAGACCCTTGTTCAGACAGTGTGGGAGGAAACCGGAGCACCCAGAGAAAATCCATGCTGTCACAGAGAGAACGTACAAACTCCACGCAGACCGCACCCATAGTCAGGATGCAACTCGTGTCTGTGGCGCTGTAAGGCAGCAACTCTACCACTCTGTGTGACTAAACCCCAATCAACAGAAATGACTGCACCTCACTACAGGAATGTATCTCTGTTCCATGTCCCATGCTGACTGCCCTGTGAGCACAGTGAATGCCCAGCCTTAGAGCCTAATGCCAACAGTCTCAGGGCTGTGCACATCCCTGCTGTTGGGATGTGCACAGGTTTGAAGCTGCCCAAACCTTCTTTCTGCCAGGGAGGAGCTCACTGTTACCACAACTCTAAGCATCGACTTGCTTCCACAGAATGGGGACGCACACAGTCCCATGTGAATGTTATAGGGTCAGTGCAATGAAGGACACAGTGCTGTAGTAACTCAGCGGTTCAGGCAGCATCTGTGGAGAACATGGATAGGTGACGTTTCACAGAGTGCTGGAGTAACTCAGCGGGTCAGGCAGCATCTGTGGAGAACATGGATAGGTGACGTTTCACAGAGTGCTGGAGTAACTCAGCGGGTCAGGCAGCATCTGTGGAGAACATGGATAGGTGACGTTTCACAGAGTGCTGGAGTAACTCAGCGGGTCAGGCAGCATCTGTGGAGAACATGGATAGGTGACGTTTCACAGAGTGCTGGAGTAACTCAGCGGGTCATGCAACATCTGTGGAGAACATGGATAGGTGACGTTTCACAGAGTGCTGGAGTAACTCAGCGGGTCAGGCAGCATTTCTGGAGAATATGGATAGGTAACGTTTCATGTCGGACCCTTCTTCAGAGCAATAACATTGCTTTATCTACACATTAACCTTGAGACCAATTCCATGAAATAGTATTGATGGGTACAAGATGGAAAATTGGAGCCTGAAGAAGGGTCTTGACCTGAAACGTCACCTATTCCTTTTCTCCAGAGATGCTGTCTGACCCGCTGAGTTACTCCAGCTTGTTGCGTCTAACATAGCTGCCAGGTAGGTTATTTAGCCTCTTAAGTCTGTTCCACCATTTGGTAAGGTCATGGCTAATCAGTCAATTAATGTGCACGTACCTGATTACAAATCTGTAAAGCTCAGAAAGCTATTAAGATATTTATTGGCAAAATAGCTTCATTTGCCATCCACAAAAGTGATTTCTCATCCTCTTTCACCCTTTGTGTTGTGATGTGTCTGCCTTTCGTTCACCTAAAATGACCTCCAATTTAAGGACACTACCCCATCCCATATCTCCCACTCCAGCAGTGGTTTCTCCTTCCACTCCATCAGTTCCCCCTAACATCTCAAAATAAAATCTTCAATCAAATTCTCCCCAGCCGTCTAAATTGCAGCAAATAGTTAGCGCAATGTATAGTTTAGCCTTTGGGAGCGTGTGTATCAATCTGTTGACTCTCCAAGGCAAAGTATAATATATCCTTCCTAAGGCTTGGTGCCCAGATCTGCTCTGAGTAATCCGCTTACATCTGTTGCACATTAAAGGCAAATCTCTAATTTCACATCATTCATTTTCTAATGCTTTATACATCCGTTATAATTTTGCTCATGACACTTCAGCTGGGGAGAATTCTGACAAAATTGCATCAAAGGAAATCGAATCTCTCTTTCTGTCCCAACACAGGAGGCCACTTCAGGCAGTGTCAACCACTAACTATCGAGATGTATCACAGCTTGGTTTGGGAACAGCTCCATCCGAGACCACAAGAAATTATAGAGAGTTGTGGACGGAGCCCAGACCATCTCACAAACCAACCTCCCATCCATTCACCTCATCTACACTTCACGCTGCCTCGGCAAGACCAGTAGCATAATCTAGGACCCATCTCACCCCCTCTTCTCGCCTCTCCCATCGGGCAAAAGGTATAGAAGTGTGATAACGCACACCTCCAGATTCAGGGACAGTTTCTTCCTAGCTGTTATCAAACAACTGAACCATCCTATCATCAACTAGAGAGCTGTCCTGATCTCCCAACTATCTCATTGGAGACCCTCAGACTATCTTTAGTCGGACTTTATCTTGCACTAAACATTATACCCTTTATCCTGTATCTGTACACTGGGGATGGCTTGATTGTAATCATGTATAGTCTCTCCGCTGACTGGATAGTGCTCCTTGGAGTACAGGAACCTGAGGGGTGATCTTATAGAGTTGTATAAAACCATGAGGGGAATCAGTAGGGTGAATGCGCAATGTCTTTCACCCAGAATCAAGAACGAGAGGACATAGGTTAAGGTGAGAGGGCAAACGTTTAACAGGAACCTGAGAGGCAACTTTTTCACACAGAAGGTGGTGGGTATATGGAACGAGTTGCCAGAAGAGTTAATTGAGGCATCTATAATAACATGGACAGGAAAGATTTAGAGGTCGGTGGGCAAAAACACGGGCAGATGTGACCAGCTTAGATGGGCATCTTGGTTGGGCATGCATGATTTGGGACGAAGGGCCTGTTTCCATATATGACTGCATGACTCTGTGCCTCTGATCATCGGTGAATGGGCCACCCAGTCTATGTGGGCACCACAGAACCCTCGATGAAATATCAGAGACAGCAAACTTTCAGGAGCTGATTGATGGTCAAGTAAGAATTACAAAATGGTTTTAAAGTGGAATCTTCGACACCAGACTCCAACTCCTACTCCTGAGGCCGAGCACGTGAGCTGCAGCGGTGGAGCAGCGGTGGAACAGCGGCTGAGGTCACCGCGGTTACGCTTGGCCAGGCCAACCCTGCAACGCCGCCAGGACAACAGAGCTTCATGATCAGGTCAAGATCCCTGCACTTACAACAACTGGGACGTGGCAATGGCACCAAACTGGTGACTCTGTGTACTGTCTCAGTGGTGTACTGCTAAACACTTGTACTGTATCTGAGATGCGTATCTAAGATGTATCTAAGTGCTTATGTATAGTGGTACTTGTGCTGAACTGTTTACAAAGATGAATTTCACTGTGACAACGTGACATGTGACAATAAAGTACAACACTCTGAAGACAACAGCAGCAGAATTCCGATCACCACAAAATATTCACTTATCCCTTTTCCTTCCTTAGCCTTTGGGAGAAAAAGAGAACCCATAGACGACGGGTTGATTAATATCTGCCGAGCTGTCATCTAGGTGAGGCCATCTGGACTGATTTAACAAACATACCTTCAGGGTGGAGGTGATGAGATGGATTGCCGAGGGGAGCGAGGGGTAATTCTGCCCAGAGCCACTGCGTGGAAGCAACACGGAACTGCTCCTTAATCTACGTGGCAGGGGGGATGTCTGACATCTGATGGGATTCATCTGCCAGCAACTTCCCCCCCTATCAAATGACCAAGGCTGTAAAAACACAGAGGCGCTCACGACTCCTAGGCTGTGTATTCAGGGTCCAAATGTCCTTGAAGCATCCTGATATAGTTGATGCCCGTCCATCATCTGTACAAAGTCATTGCTGGTTCACAGATTGTTCCCACAGATGTTCACATCCTTGATATTTATAACAACTTCAATCCGAAATATTGGTGCCAACACATGGCTCCTCGTGTATACTTTAGTTTAGTTTAGTTTATAGATACAGCGCAGAAACAGGCCCTTCGGACCACCAAGTCCGTGCCGACCAGCGATCCCCGCACACTAACACTATCCTACACACACTAGGGATAATTCACATTTATACCAAGCCATTTAACCTACAAACCTGTACGTCTTTGGAGTGTGGGAGGAAACCAAAGATCCTGGAGAAAACCCACGCGGTCATGGGGAGAACGTGCAAACTCCATACAGACAGCACCCATAGTCTGGATCGAACCTGGGTCTGAAAGCCCTGGAAGGCAGCAACTCTACCGCTGTGCCACCGTGCCACCTAGAGCAATCACTGGCTCAGTGTAATCTGCTATTCCTATACACTTGTACTTAACAAAGATTGTGCGTGAGAATAAAATGAATTTCACTGCACCTTGTGACAATAAAGTTGAACCATTGAGATGGGGTCCACTGGTCTACAGGAAGGGCCGGTGTGCTATTGTTGGAAGGACAGCGTATTTCGACCACACATTATGTCTCAAAGGCTGATGCACTGATTGTATTTTGCTCGCAGTTGGAGAAGCATCTTTCGGGCTGACTACACTAACTCAGTGTGCTTCTGGCCCAATGCTCCTGATCAACCCTGGCATGGATGCACAGCAGAAGCAGATAGAAATGACCCAGTTAATACTTGCTGGGTGGGAGAAGCAGTTTTGATTCTCGGGTGCGTTCGGCCTGTGCAGATTTTAAATATAATTTTAACTGTGGCCTAACACTACAATGCTAAACTCACTTTCAGCTGATGTCCACTCACAATCATGAGAGGAAGAGATCAGGTCGATGCACAGAGTCTCTTGTCCCATGTAGGTGAATCGAGGAATTAAAGAAAGTTCTTTTAGGAAGGAGACGAGGTGAAATTTCTTTAGTCAGAGGGCAGTAAATCTGTGGAATTCTTTGCCACAGAAGGCCGTGGAGGAAGTCGTGGATATTTTTAAGGCAGAGATAGATAGATTCTTGTATTAGTACGGGTGTCAGGGGTTATGGGGAGAAGGCAGGAGAATGGGGTCAGGAGAGAGAGATAGATCAGCCATGATTGAATGCTGGAGTAGACTTGATGGGCCGAATGGCCTAATTCTACTCCTATCGCTTATGACCTTAGGACCAGAGGTCATAGGTTTAAGGTGAAGGGGAAAGGTTTTAACAGGAATCTGAGGGGTAACTTTTTCACACATGGGTGTATGGAACAAGCTGCCAGAGGAGGTAGTGGAGGCTGTGACTATCCCAACATTTAAGAAACAGTTAGAGACATGCACATGGATAGGACGGGTTTGGAGATATATGGAATTAGTGTAGATGGGACATTGTTGGCCAGTTTGGGCAAGTTGGGCTGGAGGGCCTGTTTCCACACCGTATCACTCAATGACTCCATGACACTGCCCTAATGTGATGTGACATGTATATTTAAGGCTTTTGCATTATGCATGCTTGGTTTTTGGATCAATCTGTCTGCTGTTCTACAAAGAAGACTGCAAAAAGTTGCAAACACTGCCCAGTCCATCACCGGCTCTGACCTCCCCACCATCGAAGGGATCAATCATAGTAGCTGCCTCAAAAAGGCAGCCAGCATCATCAGAGACCCACATCACCCTGGCCACACACTCATTTCACCACTGCCATCGGGAAGAAGGCACTGGAGCCTGAAAATAGTAACGTCCAGGTTCAGGAACAGCTACTTCCCCACAGCCATCAAGCTATTAACCTTTACAGCCTACATTAAACTCTGAACAAAATAGACTATTATTGTTATTACACCATATTGTTGTTTGTTTTTTTCTGTGTATGTATGTGTACGTGTGTATGTATATATATGTAATGTATATGTGAGTATGTGTATATATACACACAACAAACTTTTTTTTCTCGTTTATCATATTGTTTACAGTGTACTATATTGACATATTGTGTTGTGCTGCAGCAAGCAAGAATTCCATTGTTCTATCTGGGACACATGACAATAAAACACGTTTGACTCCTGCTTGGTGGGACCATGCCTTTCTGTGTTACTTTGCCACAGGGAATTTGAAAGCACTGGATGATTTGTGAGAGATGATTTTGCGCTGCTTGGTAAGTCAGCTATCAGATTGGTAAGCAGGTAGCCTTACTGATTGTGATGCTGCACTACATTACAGAGACCAGAACCAGCCTGCCTGGTGCAGTGTTGTTCACACTATAGGAAGGGGGTTTAGAAAGGAACTGCAGATGCTGGTGAACTGCAGAGGGGAAGCAGTGAGAGAGGGTCTCAGAGAAAGTGAAGACGTCTGAGGAGGCTAAAGAAGGGTTCTGATCAGAAATATCACCTGCCCTTTTTCCTCAGAACATCTGAATCGCAACCACAGTTAGTGTGAATGCCATGTTGGCACCTCAGGCCCTTTGCCTGAAACATCCAACCCTGAAACCACCAATCTGTACCCTTCAGTACAGCTCTGTACTTACGATCTTAGTCATGCTGATGGTCTCTAAAGCCTAAAGGGCCTGTCCCACTGAGGCAATTTTTTTCGACGACTGCCGGCGACCGTCACAGTCGTAGCAGGTCACTGAAAAAGCGGCGACTGGAGCCCCCCCCCCCCCCCCCCCCACGACAATGTCTACGAGTCGATGTCAAGCTACGGCAAGCTACCGAGAACCGGCAACCGATTAGGATGTTCACCTATGACCACACCTACGACAACCAACGACCGCATGGTGAGAACCTATGACAAATGGTTAACCTACGTCCACCCACGACAAGCTACGACAAGCAACGACCCTGTCGGCGACAACTGAAGACAATTCAGTCGCCGGTACCTGTCGCCGGTTGACGTAGGTAGTCGCCAATGGAATTCACCAAAGTCAGCACCTGGCAACAACCTGCGTCATCCTGGCGACAACCTACGACAGCAGCTACGTCAGGAGAAGACAGGCAACGTCAAGCCCACAGTCGCCAAAAAGTTTTGAACATTTCAAAATCCAGCGGCGACCAGAAAAATGTTACGACTCTTTACGCGACTTGAGGAGACGACTCACGACCATACAGGCGTGAAAATGTACAGACTCACATGTTCTCATGTAGAGTACGCATTCTACCCAAGTACTGTGAATGCGCAGAGTCTTTTCTCAATGTTAAGGAAATCAAGTATTTGAAGATATAGGTTTAAGGTCAGGAAACCTGAAGGACAACTTTACACAGAGAGTGGTGAGTGTATGGGACAAGCTGCCAGAGGAGGTAGTTGAGGCAGGGGCTATAACAGCATTTAATACACACTTGGACAGGTGCATCGATAGGAGAGGATTTGGGTGATATGGGCCAACCACAGATAAATTGAACTACCTTAGATGGACATGACATCTTGGTTAACATGACAAATTGGGCTGAGGGGACTGTTTCCGTGCTCAATGACTGGATGGCGGCATAGTGGTGCAGCGGGTAGAGCTGCTGCCTCACATCACCCGAGACCTGGTTCGATCCTGGCCTAGGGATGCTGTCTGCGTGAACTTGGCACATTCTCACCGTAACCATGTGCGTTCCCCCCGGGTGCTCCAGTTTCCTCTCACATCCCAAAGACGTGCAGGTTTCTAGGTCAATTGGCCCATTGTAAATAGCCCCTAGTGTATAGGGAGTGGATGAGAAATTGGGGTAATAGAACTAGTGTGAACGGGTGATGGATGGTCGGCATGGACCCGGTGGGTCGAAGGGCCTGTTTCCATGCTGCAACTCAAAGCTCATCTAAACGATGACATTTCCACTGTCTGTGGGAAAGATTATTACCAATTCTGTTGTATTATCAGTTGGCTGTTTGGCTTTGACTTGCTTTAAAGAAAAGACATGCTCAAGCCTCGTCTAGCAGACACGAGACATCAAAGTATTGTACAGAAGCAGTGTACACAGCCATGAGATGTCAGTGCACCAGCTCATTGTCACCTCCAGTTACACCTGAAGCATCCAGAAAAGACGTCAAGAGCCAAACTGTAATGCTGATTCTTTTTGGCGTTTTACTGCAAGTGTAATGTTTAAATTGCAAAGGCAAAGAATTCTGACGAGCGGATTCTTGACACATGCCTGGAGCCCATGTTCCCCACCTGGCTTATGGTGTGCTGTCTCGTCATTGTAGTGGACAACATGTCACGGCACATTTGCAGTGCAGTTTCGGGATTAGTACCAAGAAGTGAGAAATAAGAATTTCCGTCCCTCCGTCTGTAAAGGTCTACGAGAACGATCCCAGGAATGAGTGGGTTAACAAACGATGAGCGTTTGACAGCATTGGGCCTGTACTCGCTGGAGTTTAGAAGGATGAGGGGGCACCTCATTGAAACTTACCAAATATTGAAAGGCCTGGGCAGGATGTTTCCACCAGTGGAAGAGTCTAGGACCAGAGGTCATAGCCTCAGAATTAAAGGACGATCCTTTCGGACGGAGATAGGGAGGAATTTCTTTAGTCAGAGGGTGGTGAATCTGTGGAATCCAGATTGTGGATCTGTGGAACGTGGAATTCTTTGCCACAGAACGTTGTGGAGGCCGTCAATCAATATTTTAAAGGCAGAGATAGATAGATTCTTGATTAGTACAGGTGCTAAGGGTTATGTGGAGAAGGCAGGAGAATGGGGTTGAGGGAAAGATAGATCAGCCACGGAATAGACTTGATGGGTCGAACGGCCTAATTCTGCTCCTTTCACTTTTGAACATGAACAAAACTCAGGATGCCACCGGAACACCGAATCCCCTCCTCCTCAACCTTGCTGTCTCCTGCACAACTGCAGACCAAGGGACAATGTTGCTGTGATTCATTCAAACCATCCAACAGGTAGCCCAGACATAAACTTGAATCAAGGACCAGAGGGGTAGGTTTAAGGTGAGAGAGGGCAAGATTTAATAGGAACCTGAGGGGCAACATTTCACACAGAGGGTGATTGCTATATGGAATGGGTTGCTCGAAGAAGTAGTTGAGACATATGGACACACATAGACAGGAAAGGCTTCCTGGGATATGGGCCAAAAGTGAGTAAATATGACGTCAAGATGGGGCGGTATGGTCAATTTGGGCCAAAGGGCCTGTTTCCATACTGTATGACTATGACATAGTTACTGAAAGGATGAGTGACTTGAAGGTAACATTTTGTCTGCTCCACTGTAAAATCTCCTCGAGGTATTCCTACTTTGTGGAGGTTCTCCTCCTCTCTCCAATGAGGTTCCTGCAACACCCACTCTCACTGCTCCCCCTCTATGATTCCTCCTGCTCTCCAGCTCCACCAACTTCACAACCATTGCTCTCCCTCCCTCCCCATCCTGGTTCTCCGACTCGTTTCACTGCCCTCCTGATTTTACTGATCGTGTGCCTTGTTCTCATCTTCCCCTCAGCTAAGAATGATCCAGTCTACATTTTCTTTGGACTTCATCCACTTTTAACTCGTTTTCACACCTTGCCCTTCCATATCTCTATGCCTCCCTCTCCCCCTGACTCTCAGTCTGAAGAAGGGTCTCACCCATCCCTTCTCTCCAGAAATACTGCTTGTCCCACTGAGTTATTCCAGCACTTTGTGTCTATCCTCGACTGAAAGATAAATATCAGGTGTGTTCTGTATGGAGGTATTTGTACAGAATCTTGTTGAAACTATGATCTCAAAATTCCAGTGTGGACATCACCTCTGGAGGAACCATACAAAGCTACAAACTGAGGTCTCCACCTAGATCAGAAATCCTGCCCCACTGCTTCCAGTAATGGAGATGTGCCTGGCTGCATCTTCAAGAGCTAACGAGTTCAATGTCGATGCTTAACATATAATGATTTCTTAAGACAATAGTTTTCGCCTTCATTACGTTAAATCGCAATATTATGAGATTTGAAATACATTGCACTAAATTATTCATTCATTTGCCAAATATGTTATTTCAGTGGAACTAAAAAGCCCTTCTATTCCCAAAGTGCGTCTATTATTACTCTGGGTTGCAGGAAAATAACGTGTTCCATATCTACAGTACTTGAAGTAACATTTCCCCCGCACAGATTAGTACATTCCAGGATAGACAGAAAATGCTGGAGAAACTCAGCGGTTGAGGCAGCATCTATGGAGCGAAGGAAATAGGCAACGTTTCGGGTAGAAACGGCGGAGGGGGGGGGGGGTTTGGAGAAAGAAAATGCATTGAAGAAGGGTTTCGACCCAAATCGTTGCTATTTCCTTCGCTCCATAGATGCTGCCTCACCCGCTGAGTTTCTCCAGCATTTTTGTCTACCTTCGATTTTCCAGCATCTGCAGTTCCTTCTTAGTACATTCCTGGAAGTAAGTTTAGTTTAGTATTGTTTACAGATACAGAACGGAAACATGCCCTTCGGCCCACTGAGTCCGCACTGACCAACAATCCCCCTACACCTGCACTATCCTACACACTAGGGACAATTTACAATTTTACTGAAGCCAAATTAACCCACAAACCCGCAGGTCACTGGAGTGTGGGACGAAACCAGTGCACCCGGGGCAAACCCAAGCAGGTCACGGGGAGAATGTTCAAGCTCATCAGCACCCGTGGTCAGGAGCGAACCTGTGATCAAATCCGCTCGTCATAAATGGCAGATGTAATCACACGGAAACCGCTGACAGTTTAGGTAGAAACAAGGAACTGCACGTATTGGTTTACGCAAAAAGACACAAAGTACAGGAGTCTGTGGAATTCTCTGCCTCAGAGGGCGGTGGAGGCCGGTTCTCTGGATACTTTCAAGAGAGAGCTAGATAGGGCTCTTAAAAATAGCGGAGTCAGGGGATATGGGGAGAAGGTAGGAAACGGGGTACTGATTGGGGATGATCAGCCATGATCACATTGAATGGCGGTGCTGGCTCGAAGGGCCGAATGGCCTGTTCCTGCACCTTTGGCGAATGTCTATAACTCAGCCGGTCAGACAACATTTCTGGAGAACATGGATAGGTGACTTTTCTGAAGAAGGGCCCCAACCCAAAACATCACCTATCCATGTTCTGCAGATATGCTGCCTGACCCGCTGAGTTACTCCAGCACTCTGTGAAACGTCACCTATCCATGTTCTGCAGAGATGCTGCCTGACCCGCTGAGTTACTGCAGCTTTTTGTGTCTATTCCCAGCTACTATGATCTTCTATGAACTGTGTTATTGACGGCACCACAGACTATTAGTGTAATGTACTATTACAGTTATTAATGAATTGTATTAAGGAGTCTCACGTATTATCTCTGTGTTATTGCGCCTACAAGCCTGTTAAGCTGCAGCAAGCAAGAATATTGTTCTGCTGTCGGCACTTATGATAATGAAACAATTTTGACTCTTGACAAAACAAGAACACTTTGCTGAAACAGATTTACAATGGGAAGCCGACCAACATCGAAACAAATAGAACTGTAGGTGAGAAAAGTACCTTTTTCAGCTTCGTTTTCAGTCTCCGAGGTTCATTCCACCATTCCCTCGGTCTCCCCATGCCTTGGATCTCTAGAAAACAACATATAGAAAGATTTAGTGCAGGCATTACCATTCGGTGATCAGCAGCATGATGTTTACCCCAGCTGCAATCAATATCTGAAAATGATGACACTGTTCAATATGGGCTGTCAAATGAAGCTGCAATGGGTACAGTGAAGAATGACAAGGATGTTGTCAGGACTTGAGTCGCTGAGCTACAGGGAGAGGTCGGGCAGGATAGGACGTTGTTCTTTACAGCGCAGGAAGATGAGGGGAGATCTTATGGAGGTGGACAAAATCATGAGGGGAAGAGAAAACGTGAATGCACATTGAGTCTTTTACCCAGAGTTGGGGAATCAAGAACCAGAGGACATTGGTTTCAGGGGAGTGGGGAGAGATTTAATAGGAATCAGAGGGGCAACTTATTCACATGGAGATTGGTGTGTATATGGAATGAGCTGCCAGACATGGTAGTTGAGGCAGGTACCATAACAACATTTAAAAGACATTTGGACAGCTATGAATGATATCTTTATTTCGAACGATTAAAAAAAAAAAAAGAAGAAAAGAAAAGATGAAAAGGAATAAATACAAGGAAAATTATATATATACATATATATATACATAAATACATACACACATACATACATATACATATATACATACATACATATACACATATACACACATACACATATACATAACATATATGTACATACATAAATTAAAAAATCAAAAGCCAATTTCAACATAATACACATTAGACTCGTTCGAAAAGGGATAGGAAGAAGCCTATGCTTGTCAAGTCCTACCCCCATTCATGGATTGGAAAGGTTTAGAAGGATATGGGCCAAACATATTGGCAAATGGGAATAATGTGGAGGTCAGCATGGACGATTGGGCCGAAGGGCCTGTTTCTGATGCCTTGTCCACCTCCCCTGCCTGCACACAATCTAAACCCCTCCATTTCCTGCATTTCCATGTGCCTATCTAAAAGCCTTTTAAACGCTACAATGCTATCTGCCCCTACCACCACCCCTGAGTGTTCCAGTCCCTCACCACAGACAGCACCCGTAGTCAAGATGGAACCCGGGTCTCTGGCGCAGTGAGGCAGCAACTCTACCGCTGCACCACCGTGCCGCTCATTGCTTGTTTGTAGCAGCCGCTGCCTCTTATGCAATAGTAAAGTTGACTCTTCATGTCTCACAAACGCAGGGACAGAACAAAGGGCCCAATAACTCATGTGAATGTGGGTGAAGTTACAATGTTGCTCGAGGAGTGATAAATGACCCAGCTCAGACAGCGGTGACTCATTCTGGTCAGGGCTCTGGCAACAGATGTGTTCTGCTAGACTCTTGCACGTATGTGTGTGTGTTCACTGCGAGCTGTGTGTGGCTCTGGGACTGTGGGAGTACCCAGGGATGGGACTGATGGCACAGTGTGTGTGTGTGTGTGTGTGTGTGTGTGTGTGTGTGTGTGTGTGTGTGTGTGTGTGTGTGTGTGTGTGTGTGTGTACCCGAGTTGTGTGTGTGTACCCGAGTTGTGTGTGTGTGTGTGTGTACCCGAGTTGTGTGTGTGTGTGTGTGTGTATGTGTGTGTGTGTGTGTGTGTGTGTGTGTGTGTGTGTATGTGTGTGTGTACCCGAGTTGTGTGTGTGTGTGTTTGTGTTTGTGTTTGTGTTTGTGTGTGTGTGTGTGTGTTTGAGTGAGTGAGTGAGTGAGTGAGTGAGTGAGTGAGTGAGTGAGTGAGTGAGTGAGTGAGTGAGTGAGTGAGTGAGTGTGTGTGTGTGTGTGTGTGTGTGTGTGTGTGTGTGTGTGTGTGTGTGTGTGTGTGTTTGAGTGAGTGAGTGAGTGAGTGAGTGAGTGAGTGAGTGAGTGAGTGAGTGAGTGAGTGAGTGTGTGTGTGTGTGTGTTTGTGTTTGTGTTTGTGTTTGTGTGTGTGTGTGTGTGTGTGTTTGAGTGAGTGAGTGAGTGAGTGAGTGAGTGAGTGAGTGAGTGAGTGAGTGAGTGAGTGAGTGAGTGAGTGAGTGAGTGAGTGAGTGAGTGAGTGAGTGAGTGTGTGTGTGTGTGTGTGTGTGTGTGTGTGTGTGTGTGTGTGTGTGTGTGTGTGTGTGTGTGTGTGCATCTCTGGGAGTGTAGGGGCACCAGGGGATGGGAGTGATGGAACCCCACGGAGCTTGCTGCAAAGTACAACTATCAGGGGTATGAGGCTGAGCTGCAGCTGGCAGCATCAATACACTGACTGTCTCCGGCACTGACTCACTCACTGGGTGTGGCACTGCACCACGCAGTCAACGGAGATTGGGCAACGTTTCACAGTCTGTGGGACCGCGATCCCTGTACGTACTACCACACTCCAAAGACGTACAGGTTTGTAGCTTAATTGGCTTAGTATAATTGTTAATTCTCCCTCGTGTGTGCAGGATTGTGTTAATGTGTGGGGATCGCTGGTCGGTGTGGACTTGGTGGGCCGAAGGGCCTGTTTCCATGCTGTATCTCTAAACTAAACTAAAAGATGGCCATCTCCATGTAGACCTTGCCCTGAGGTACATGATGTCCTGCCTTTAGTAATCTCAGACTCCATTCTGGAGAAATAGTTGGCAAAATTCTACCGGGCAACACAGGCAGATAAACTCATTGATTAATTTGTATCAAAGTCACACTGAGGACAAGAGCATAAGTGTACATCATACAACCAGGTCTTTCAACCTCAGAGATATAGCAAGGAAACAGTCCCTTCGGCCCACTGAGTCTGTGCCGACCAGTGATTCCCGTACACCAGCACTATACTACGCACTAGGGCCAATTTACAATTTTACCAAAACCATTTAAGCTACAAACCTGTATGTATATCATGTATAGTCTTTTCTTTGACTAGATAGCACCCAAACAAAAACGTTTCACTGTACCTCGGTACAAATGACAATAATAAACTAACCTAAACTAAAAATTGATGATCTACTCTTGAATTGAGAATCCCGACCACTGATACAAAGCAAGTAAAATAACTTTCTTCTTGCAAAGCCACTACTTGTCAAACAGATTTGTGTGATTAGCAATCAGTAGCTGAGGCAAGGTTATGATACATATGTCTAACCCACTGAGTTCCTCCAGCACTTTTGTGTTTTGCTCCAGATTCCAGCTTGGAATGATGATGGGGTACCATAATGATGGGGTACCATTCGGCACATCAATTACGTTACCAGACAGATGCTAAAACAATCACAGGCAAGGATTGGAAGTTAAAACTAACGTTAAGGCAATTAAAACAATGCAGGGCCATATATGATCAACATATGGGCTAACTGGACCAACAGTCCCTGCAAACGTTCAGTTATGCCCAAGGGTTTTTTCTTGCAAGACAAATGCAAACTGCTTAATGTGATTTATATTCCATCGAGACAAACCGCAATTCACCTATGAAATGGAACATTTTACTTCACTGCTGTTTTCACAATTTGAAGGCGGCATGATGGAGCTGCAGTAGAGACCCAGGTTCCATCCTGACTACAGGTACTGTCTGTACGGAATTTGTACGTTCTCCCAGTGACCTGCGTGGGTTTTCTCCAGGTGCTTCGGTTTCCTCCCACACTCCAAAGACGTGCAGGTTTGTAGGTTAATTAGCTTGATATAAGTGAAAATTGTCCCTAGTGTGTGTTGGAGAGTGTTAATAGAGGCATAGAGTGATACAATGTGGAAACAGGCCCTTCAGCCCAACTCGCCCACACCGGCCAACAATGTCCCAGCTACACTAGTCCCACTTGCCTGCGCTTGGTCCATATCCCTCCAAACCTGCCCTATCCATGTACTTATCCAACTGTTTCTTAAATGATGGGATAGTCCCAGCCTCAACTACCTCATCTGGCAGCTTGTTCTATACACCCACCACCATCTATGTGAAAAAGTTACCCCTCGGATTCCTATTAAATCTTTTCCCCTTCACTTTGAACTAATGTCATCTGGTCCTCGATTCCCCTACTCTGGGCAAAAGACTCTGTGCATCTACCCGATCTATTCCTCTCATGATTTTGCATACCTCTATAAGATCATCCCTCATCCTCCTGCGCTCCATGGAATAGAGACCCAGCCTACTCAACCTCTCCCTATAGCTCACACCCTCTAGTCCTGGCAACATCCTTGTAAATCTATTCTGAACCCTTCAAGCTTGACAGTATCTTTTCTATAACATGGTGCCCAGAACTGAACACAATATTCTAAATGCGGTCTCACCAACGTCTTATACAACATGACCTCCCAACTTCTATACTCAATACTCTGACTGATGAAGGCCAAAGTCCCAAAAGCCTTTTTGACCACCTTATCTAGCTGTGACTCGACCTTCAAGGAACCATGCACCTTTACCCCTAGATCCCTCTGCTCTACAACACTACCATATACAACACCAATGTATGGAGATCACAGGTCAGTTGTACTCGGTGGGCTGAAAGGCCTGTTTCCATGCTGTATCTCTAAACTAAACTAAAGCTGCGCTGAGAGAATCACAACACAAAAGGTACAGTTTGCTGGTGGAGTTACGGCCCCAGGGTACTCAAGGATGTGGCTCTAGAAATCATGGGCGCATTGGTGTTCATTTTCCAATGTTCTATAGACTCAGGATCAGTTCCTGTGGATTGGAGGATAGCTAATGTTATCCCACTTTTCACGAAAGGAGCAAGAGAGAAAATGGGGAATTATAGACCAGTTAGCCTGACATCGGTGGTGGGGAAGATGCTGGAGTCAATTAGTAAAGTAGTAATAATGACGCATTTGGTATAGCAATAAAAGGATTAGTCCAAGTCAGCATGGATTTATGAAGAGAAATTCCTGCTTGACTAATCTTCTGGAATTAATTGAGGATGTGACATGTAAAATGGATGAAGTAGAGCCAGTGGATGTGGTGTATCTGGACTTTCAGAAAGCCTTTGATAAGGTCCCACACGGGAGATTAGTGGGCAAAATTAGAGCACATGGTATTGGGGGTAGGGTATTGACATGGATAGAGAATTGGTTGGCAGACAGGAAACAAAGAGTAGGAATAAATGGGTCCCTGTCAGAATGGCAGGCAGTGGCGAGTGGAGTGCCGCAAGGCTCGGTGCTGGGGCCGCAACTGTTTACAACATATATTAATGGCATAGATGATGGGATTAAAAGTAACATTAGCAAATTTGCAGATGACACAAAGCTGGATGGCAGTGTGAACTGTGAAGAGGATGCTAGGAGGTTGCAGGGTGACCTGGACAGGTTGAGTGAGTGGGCAGATGTGTGGCAGATGCAGTATAATATTGTGAGGTTATCTACTTTGGCCACAGGAACAAGGCAGATTTTTATCTCAATGGTGTCAGATTAGGAAAAGGGAAGTGCAACGAGACCTGGGTATCCTTGTACATCAGTCACTGAAAGTAAACATGCAGGTACAGCAGGCAGTGAAGAAAGCTAATGGCATGTTGGCCTTCATAACAAGAGGATTTGAGAATAGGAGTAAAGAGGTTCTTCTGCAGTTGTACAGGGCCTAGGTGAGACCACATCTGGAGTATTGTGTGCAGTTTTGGTCTCCTAATTTGAGGAAGGACATCCTTGCTATTAAGGGAGTGAAGCGTAGGCTCACGAGGTTAATCCCCGGGATAGCGGGACTGTCATATGAGGAAAGATTGAAAAGACTGGGCTTGTATTCACTGGAGTTTAGAAGGATCAGAGGGGATCTTATAGAAACATACACAATTATAAAAGGACTGGCCAAGCTAGTTGCAGGAAAAAATGTTCCCAATGTTGGGGGAGTCCAGAACCAGGGGGCACAGTCTAAGATTAAAGGGGGGGCTATTTGAAACTGAGATGAGAGGAAACCTTTTCACCCAGAGAGTTGTGAATTTGTGGAATTCTCTACAAAAGAAGGCAGGAGAGGCCAATTCACTGCATACATTTAAAAGAGAGTTAGATAGAGCTCTAGGGGCTAGCGGAATCAAGGGGGTATGGAGAGAAGGCAGGCACGGGATACTGATTGTGGAAGATCAGCTAAGTTCACAATGAATGGCGGTGCTGGTTCGAAGGGCCGAATGGCCTCCTCCTTCACCTATTGTCTATGTTTCTATGTCTGTTAGCACTATTCCTCTTTTTGACATTCTCTTTAAACATTCTACGTGCGTAGATTTTTTTCACTTTCAGCATATTTGTGTCTATCACTGATTTTAGGCACATCGATTTTACACATGGGCAGAGACATTCCAGTCATTTCATTGCCTGCTCCGATACAATAAACAAATTCACGTTTAATGGTGAAACGAGGAACTGCAGACGCCGGCTTACACAGAAGGAAACAGTGTTGGGACCCTTCTTCAGACCTGGGGGACCCGTCTAGGAACGTTACCTATCCATGTTTAAACTATCCATGTTCTCCAGAGATGTTGCCTGACCCGCTGAGTTACTCCAGCACTCTGTGAAACATCACCTGTCCATGTTCTCTACAGATGCTGCCTGACCCGCTGAGTTACTCCAGCACTCTGTGAAACGTCACCTATCCATGTTCTCCACAGATGCTGCCTGACCCGCTGAGTTACTCCAGCACTCTGTGAAACGTCACCTATCCATGTTCTCCACAGATTCTGCCTGACCCGCTGAGTTATTCCAGCACTCTGAGTCCTTTCAGGTTTAATATTTCCATCTCCCGCCCCCAGCCACAGTGCGCTGGCCCAGGGTGTGTGCGCTTATCTGGAAGTTTAATTAAATTAGTTTTATCTCTGTAGTTGGCCATGAGACTGCCAGGCAATGTAAACATCCTCAACAAGCTGCATGTTTTATAAACTAGGTAAAGCAAACAACAAAATAATTGATGCAAAGCAATTCTGACCCGTGTAAAACTGTCTGAACTAAGCTTACTGGCAAGAAAACATTGCTGAGCTGATGTTGGAGTCTTGGCAGTAACTGTAAGGTGTAAGCACACGTTAGGTGCCAGGGACGGCACAGTGACACAGTGGTAGATCTGCTGCCTTACAGCTCCTGAGACACAAATTTGATCCTCGGCTGCTGTCTGTACGGAGTTTGTACATTTTTTCCTGTGACCAGGTTGCTCTAGTTTCATCATTAGCTGTGAGGAGGATGCTAGGAGACTGCAAGGTGACTTGGATAGGCTGGGTGAGTGGGCAAATGTTTGGCAGATGCAGTATAATGTGGATAAATGTGAGGTTATCCATTTTGGTGGCAAAAACAGGAAAGCAGACTATTATCTAAATGGTGGCCGACTAGGGAAAGGGGAGATGCAGCGAGACCTGGGTGTCATGGTACACCAGTCATTGAAAGTAGGCATGCAGGTGCAGCAGGCAGTGAAGAAAGCGAATGGTATGTTAGCTTTCATAGCAAAAGGATTTGAGTATAGGAGCAGGGAGGTTCTACTGCAGTTGTACAGGGTCTTGGTGAGACCACACCTGGAGTATTGCGTACAGTTTTGGTCTCCAAATCTGAGGAAGGACATTATTGCCATAGAGGGAGTGCAGAGAAGGTTCACCAGACTGATTCCTGGGATGTCAGGACTGTCTTATGAAGAAAGACTGGATAGACTTGGTTTATACTCTCTAGAATTTAGGAGATTGAGAGAGGATCTTATAGAAACTTATAAAATTCTTAAGGGGTTGGACAGGCTAGATGCAGGAAGATTGCTCCCGATGTTGGGGAAGTCCAGGACAAGGGGTCACAGCTTAAGGATAAGGGGGAAATCCTTTAAAACCGAGATGAGAAGAACTTTTTTCACACAGAGAGTGGTGCATCTCTGGAACTCTCTGCCACAGAGGGTAGTCGAGGCCAGTTCATTGGCTATATTTAAGAGGGAGTTAGATGTGGCCCTTGTGGCTAAGGGGATCAGAGGGTATGGAGAGAACGCAGGTACGGGATACTGAGTTGGATGATCAGCCATGATCATATTGAATGGCGGTGCAGGCTCGAAGGGCCGAATGGCCTACTCCTGCACCTAATTTCTATGTTTCTATGTTTCTATCCCACAATCCAAAGAAGTACAGGTTTGCACATATAACCATATAACAATTACAGCATGGAAACAGGCCATCTCGGCCCTTCTAGTCCGTGCCGAACACTTACTCTCACCTAGTCCCATCTACCTGCACTCAGACCATAACCCTCCATTCCTTTCCCGTCCATATACCTATCCAATTTATTTTTAATTGATAAAATCAAACCTGCCTCCACCACTTCCACTGGAAGCTCATTCCACACAGCTACCACTCTCTGAGTAAAGAAGTTCTCCCTCATGTTACCCCTAAACTTCTGTCCCGTAATTCTCAAATCATGTCCTCTTGTTTGAATCTTCCCTACTCTCAATGGAAAAAGCTCATCCTATAATTGGCTTCAGTAAAAAATTGTAAATTGTCCCTAGTGTGTAGGATTAATTTACGGGGCAATCACTGGTCGGTGGGCTGAAGGGCCTGATTCCTGGCAGTACCTCTAAAGTCTAAAGTACAGTTTGAAGTGTTAGTAACGCTATTTGTGATGTTGGTGCTAAAACTACTGGCAAACTGGTGAAGTTTGTAAAGGCTGTAAGAAGATGAAGATGATAAACTCTACAGTATAATGGTTGACAATGATGGGAAACTCCAAACCCTGGGTCAGAGCTGAAACATCTTGGGCAGAGTTGCTCATGTGATGTAGTGTGTGGAATAAATGAATCACACAAGGCTGTTGAAACAAATGATGCAGATACATGGCCTTAAAAGGCAAATTAGATCCTTCCGACCATTTCCTGCAGGGGTTTGGTTTTATCCATACATCCCCTCTCTCTGGGTATGATAACTTTTGCAGGCTTTGAGCCCTTTATCAAGTTTTCCAGCGGTTCTAAGTTGAGGTTCTGCGGAGAACGCCTGAGGCAACTCAGTCCCCTGAGCCACAACGGAATCATTACTGCGTCTGCTTTGTGAATGGAAGAACGTCACGTTCTATGTAAACATGGAGCGGCACGTGGGCGCAGCAGTAGAGCTACTGTCTCGCAGCACCCGGGTTCCAGGTACTGCCTGTGTGGAGTTTGCACGTTCTCCCCATGACCTGCATAGGTTTTCTCCAAGATCTTCGGTTTCCTCCCACACTCCAAAGATATACAGGTTTGTAGGTTAATTGGCTTGGCATAAATGTAAATTGTCACTAGTGTGTGTAGGATAGTGTTAATCATAAGAGCATAAGGGAGAATCTTATTTCAAGGCTCATGTCACACATCTAATGTTAAATTGTCCCTTGTGTGTGTGTGTAGGGTAGTGTTAATGTGTGGGGATCGCTGGTCGGTGCAGACTCGGTGGGCCGATGGGCCTGTTTCTGCGCTGTATCTCTAAACTAAACTAAAATAACATCTTTGGAGATGAACAAAACACATATTGTAGTGGGAACTCAACAGGTCAGGCAGCAAGTGTGGAGGAAATGAATAGACAATGAATGGGAGAGTGGGAGAGTGTTTTATTCCTTGAAGCACAGGAGGACGAGGGGTGATCTTATAGAGGTGTATAAAATCATGAGAGGAATAGTTTGGCTAAACGTAATGAGTCTTCTGCTCATAGTAGGGAATCCAGAGGTTTAAGGTGGAAAGATTTAATGGGAACCTCAGGGGTAACTTTCTCACACAAAGGGTGGTGGGTGTATGGAACAAGCTGCCAGAGGAGGTAGTTGAGGCTGGGACTATCACAATGTTTAAGAAACAGTTAGACAGGTTCATGGATAGGACAGGTTTGGAGGGAAATGGACCAAACGCAGGTAGGTGGGAAGAGTGAAGCTGGGACATGTTGCTCGGTGTGGGCAAGTTGGGCCAAAGGGCCTGTTTCCCCGCTGTATCGCTCTATGACTCTAATGTCTCTGGTTGGACCCTTCATCAAACATTGGACAGACGCCCCCAACCCAAAACGCCGTCTGCCAATTTCCCTTCACAGAAGTTGCCTGAGGGCAGATGTTTGCTGAAGATTCCAGCATCAGCAACCTCTTGTGTCTCCTGTGGTACAGCGGGTAGATCCCGACCTCGAGGTGCTGTCTGTGTGGAGTTTGCACGTTCTCCCTGTGACCATGTGGGTTTCCCCCAGGTGCTCTGGTTTCCTACCACATCCCAAAGACGTGCAGGTTAGTAGGTTAATTGTGGAGGGAGTTGAACAGGAAGTGGGATAACATAGAACTAGGATGATCAATGGTCAGCGTGGACTCAGTGGGCCGAAGGGCCTGGTAACATGTGACATCTCTAAACTAAATTCCAAGGTAATTGGACTTTGCTGCTTGAGAACAGGAATATCAGGGCCATCACAAAACCAAAGGATTGTAAGTTGTACAATTCTACTGTGATCTTTATTATTGTGAGCCCTTGTAGCTCGCTGACCCCAGGGATATTGGAGGTGGTGATGGACGTGCAAGGTTTAGGGTTGGAGAAATCATCCTCCGCCTACGCCGCATCTGTTCCCAGGATGAGACATTTCATACCAGGGCATCGGAAATGTCCTCGTTCTTCAGGGAACGGGGATTCCCCTCCGCCACCATAGATGAGGCTCACACCACGGTCTCATCCATACCCCGTAACACTGCTCTCTCTCCCCATCCCCGCACACGCAACAAGGGCAGAGTCCCTCTGGTCCTCACCTTTCACCCCACCAGCCGGCAAATACAACACATAATCCTCCGCCATTTCCGCCACCTCCAACGTGACCCCACCACTCGCCACATCTTCCCATCTCCCCCCGTGTCTGCCTTCCGCAAAGACCGCTCCCTCCGCAACTCCCTCGTCAATTCTTCCCTTCCCTCCCGCACCACCCCCTCCCCGGGCACTTTCCGTTGCAACCGCAAGAAATGCAACACCTGTCCCTTCACCTCCCCCCTCGACTCCATTCAAGGTCCCAAGCAGTCGTTCCAGGTGCGACAAAGGTTCACCTGTATCTCCTCCAACCTCATCTACTGCATCCGCTGCTCTAGATGTCAGCTGATTTACATCGGGGAGACTAAGCGTAGGTTGGGCGATCGTTTCGCCGAACACCTCCGCTCAGTCCGCAATAACCTACCTGAACTCCCGGTGGCTCAGCACTTCAACTCCCCCCCCCCCATTCCCAATCCGACCTCTCTGTCCTGGGTCTCCTCCATTGCCAGAGTGAGCAACAGCGGAAATTGGAGGAACAGCACCTCATATTCCATCTGGGGACCTTGCGTCCTTATGGCATTAACATTGAATTCTCCCAATTTGGCTAGCCCTTGCTGTCTCCTTCCCTTCCTTAACCCTCTAGCTGTCTCCTCCCACCCTCCCATCCGCCCGCCCTCGGGTTCCTCCTCCTCCTCCCCTTTTCCTTCTTTCTTCCACCCCCCACCCCTCATCAGTCTGAAGAAGGGTTTCGGCCCGAAACGTCGCCTATTTCCTTCGCTCCATAGATGCTGCTGCACCCGCTGAGTTTCCCCAGCAATTTTGTGTACCTTCATCTGTACCCCGTATTCCCGCTCTCAACATCTACCTGTTACGGTCGAAGTTTGGTTTCAACGTTGAGGAATCGTGATCTTGGGCAGAAAACTGAGAGATGAGGGGGGGACCTGATTGAAAAGTATCGAAGAGTGAAAGGCTTGTATAGAGTTGACGTGGAGAGGATGTTTCCACTAGCGGGAGAGTCTAGGAGCAGAGTTACAGGGGACGTATCTTCAAAAAGGAGATGAGGCGGAATGATGAAAGAAACCTGACTTGAGGGTGGTGAACCTGTGGAATTTATTGCTACAGACGGCAGTAGAGGCCATTTTTATCATGGAGATTGATAGGTTTTCGATGTCAAAGGTTATGGGTAAAAGGCAGGAGAATGGGGTTGAGGGGGAAAGATAGATCAGCCATGATAGAATTGCAGAGTAAACTTGATGGGCCGAATGGCCTAATTCTGTTCCCATGACTTATGAACATGCCGGCGGAGATTTTGAGAAGAGAGATCTGACATAGAGATCGTCACAAAACCAACGGAATGTAAATTATTCCAGTTCTGCCATATTTACTTTGAGAATCCTCACATGTTTTAAAAGCCGTTCTAATACATTTTTGGATCACGAGGAGAGAAAAAGAATGCGCCAATTTGGCAGCTTTCACCGCAGATGTTGTCGTCAGCCTTTGTGACTGCAAGGTGATTTTCATCTAAATCCAATGTGATGGTCTGCCATCTTCTATTCCCCTGTCCATGTTGTTCATGAAAGATCAAAATAATGTCCAGGGAAAGAAGACATGATAAGCCTGCCTTTGTTCCAACGTCACATCGCATATCGCTCTCAGGAAGTGACTGGAATTTATTTTTAATCGTCTTTCTAGGTCGCTCATGTCACACATCTAAACAGTCTTTTTAGTTTTGACTGATTGATTGAGAGATGCAGCTTGAAAAACAGGCCCTTCGGCCCAGCGAGTGCATGCCGACCATCGATCGCCCAATCACGCTAGTTCTGTCTTATCACCCTGTCGCATACACTCCCTCCACTGCAACCTACAACCCCATACGTCTTTGGGACATGGGAGGAAATCAGAGCACCCGGAGAGACCCACGTGGTCACGGGGAGAACGTGCAAACCCCACACAAACAGTACCCAAGGGCAGGATTGAACCTGGATCTCTGCAACTGTGAGGCAGTGGCTCTATACGCTGCACCACTGTTGTTAATGGCTTTCCACTCTGAGGCCATTGGCAGGGGAAAGCCCCGGTAGTCCTGGAACCCTGGCTTTTGTTACAGTAACCATTTCCTTCACCTCACCTTTAAATCTTTCGATACCTAGCTTGAGAATTTCCTCCCACCAACATGCCACTTGCCCTCCATCTCCCTCAATCTCTTTGGCACCAAATGTTGTTCAATTGCACACAAAGTTCACTTTGATCTGTTGCCCTCTGATACAGGATGGGATGTAAATGCAATGCGCCAGGTTGGACAAGTAGTCAATGTGATAGATACAAAATGCTGGAGTAACTCAGCGGGTCAGGCAGCATCTCTGGACAATAGACAATAGACAATAGGTGCAGGAGTAGGCCATCCGGCCCTTCAGGCCAGAACCGCCATTCAATGTGATCACGGCTGATCATCCACAATCAGTACCCCATTCCTGCCTTCTCCCCATATCCCCCGACTCCGCTATCTTCAAGAGACCTATCTAGCTCTTTCCTCTGGAGAAAATGACATTTCAGATCGAGACTCTTCTTCAGACTGAGCGTCAGGGGAAAGAGAAACAAGAGATATAGATGGTGATGCAGAGAGATATAGAACAAATGTCAAAAGATATGTGTCAGGACCCGTCTGAAGAAAGTTCCCGACCCAAAAGATCACCCGTCTGCTTTCTCCAGAGATGCTGCCTGACCCGCTGAGTTGGGCCAGCATTTTGGGTCTATCTTTGGTACAAACCAGCATCGGCAGTTCCTTTTTATTACAAGAATACGAGATCTGATCGACCCAATAACCTGTTCCCAAATTTTTATCAAGCATGCAGACGCACAGATTCACCATGACTGGATTTTGGCACCAATGGGCCTCACAATGCATTCTAGGAATCTATAATTTCAAGAGTTCCATATACATCGAAGCAAACCATAGCCAAAAGAGCCTCTACTTTGTCAGTAGAAAATTCAGCATGCCTTGCCAAACTCTACAGATGCACCATAGAAAATATCCTATCGGGATGCTTCACAAAGTGGTTTGGCAATAGCCCAAGACCGCAAGACATAGCAGGGAGTTGTGGACGTGGCCCTGTCCAACACACAGACCAGACTCCCCAACATCAACTCCATCTTCACGCTGGGGTGGGAGATTGCAACCTTCACGTGGCCCGCCCTGTTTCGACTAATGCAAACAATCCGACGTGCACAATTAGATCAAATAGAACAAGTTGACCTACAACTTTAGGCTGTGCACGCCATACGCAAGAAGAAGAAGATCTTCAAGCTGCCAACATAGTCAAGGACCACTCATACCATCACCAAAGACATTCCCTCTTCTCCTCTCTCCCAGCAGGCAGAAGAAACACAAGCTGGAAAACATGTGCCACCAGATCATAAGATCATAAGTGATATTAGAGTTAGGCCATTCAGCCCATCAAGTCTACTCCGCCATTCAATCATGGCTGATCTATCTCTCCCTTCTTGCCCCATTCTCCTGTCTTCTCTCCATAACCTCTGACACCCGTACTAATAAAGAATTGATTGAAGAAAGGCTTCTTCCCCGTTGTTATCAGTATTGAACCATAACTCTGACATCGAGCTAACGATGATCTACTCTGCATTTTCCTTGACTTTCGTCCCCTTTGTTTTCTCGTTTTCATACCTTACCCTTCCATATCTCTGTGTCTCCCTCTCCCCTGGCTCTCGACCCTTCTCTCCAGAGATGCCGCCTGTCCCGCTGAGTTACTCCAGTATTTTGTGTCTATCTACTGTGTCTGTTGCGTACAGATGAGAGCAAGCTGATTCCTTTCTGGGGAAGTGACTCTCACTACATCTGTTGAACCACATGAGCAGCATCCTCCCTTGGTACGCAGGGACGTACACACCCAAGGTGTAGTCCCCATCTCCCAACCTAGCTTGAAGCTTCGATGGTACAAAAAGCTGGAGAAACTCTGCGGGTGAGGCGGCATCAATGGAGTGAAGGAAATAGGTGGTGTTTCGGGTCGAGACTGGAAAAGTCACCCATTCCTTCACTCCATAGACGCTGCCTCACCCGCTGAGTTTCTCTAGCTTTTTGTCTACCTTCAATTTTTCCAGCATCTGCAGTTCTTTGTTAAACAAATAGCTTGCAGCTTTCAATGCCTTTCTCTCACATTTGTTTCTTCATCTCTGGCCTTTGTCCATCTGCTTATCAACCCCCCATGCTTGCCTGTGTTCACTTATTTTACTTCGGAGTCACGTGAGTGACTACGTGAAGAACCCCGCCAGGACGCATGCGTGTCATATCGCTACACGCATTGCAACGAGTCACAGCAGGGGGAACGACGTTCCCCTTAGCGGCAAAAATTGAAAGTCGGGAACAGCAGGTAAGGAGACTCTGCGTTCCAGAATTTGAAAGTCGGGAACAGCAGGTAAGGAGACTCTGCGTTCCTTCCACTTACCTTACAGGTGGAGACATGGACCATCAGGGAACTGCAAAACACTGAATGTTCCCAGTATTAACCAGTGTATTTGAAAACATGGCAGGGCCAGGGACTTGAAACAACAGAAAGTTCTGAAAGTCCTAACAGCGGGAATTACGGATTTCGCCCGCACAATAAACAAATAAGACATCATCATAGATTTGACTAATTTGAATACTTTCGTACTTTATATTCATTACTAGATGGGAACCTTTGTTACTGCTAAGCAATTGATTCCTAGGTTACTACATGGCAAGCATCGTATTAATAAATGCTTACTATACAGTACCCATTAGGGGTGACCACAGATGTTATTTACCACAATGGATCATCTGCGGTTCACCTTAACACAGTTCACATGTAAGTGACTTTGCTGAAAGAAAAGGTTACAGCCTTAATGGAGGCTTGCAGCAAAACAAAACCATCCATCAGATTGGTAGCAAGAATAATTGGCATTATAGTGGCTGCGTTTCCAGCCACACAAATCGGACCTTTACATTATCAAAAATTACAGAGGGCAAACATTCGTGCACTCAAAAATTATGGGGGTCATTCTGACAGACCAATGAAACTACCAACAGAGGCCACAATGGAACTTAAATGGTGGAAACATAACATTAGGCATTGTTCCGATCCAAACATTATCAGCTACCCGTCTATGGAACTACATACTGATGCCAGTGCACTTGGATGGGATGCTACCAATTCCATCTCCAGCTGTGGGGGAGATGGAATGCACAGGAGGCATCATTATTACAAACACTGGGCATAAACTACCTGGGAATGTTGAGTGCATTCCATGGCTTTAAGTCATATTGTTCTGGGTTATATCACCAGCATGTTAGACTACAAATTGACAACACCACCGTGGTAGCATATATCAACGATATGGGTGGAAACATATCGACATCATGTGACAATCTAGCCAACACAATTTGGCAATAGTGTATCCAGAGAGAGATATTTGGATATCAGCTACCTACTTACCAGGTAAACTGAATTTAGTGGCAGACAACAGGTCACGCTAATTCTATGAAAAACACTGAATGGATGTTGGATAAAAAATGTATTGCTGAAATTACAGCACGGTATGGAACACCAGATATCGACCTATTCGCATCCATGCTCTCACCAGTTATCGAATTATGTTCATGGGAACCAGAACCTGGGGCAGTGGTACAGATGCATTTTCGCTGCATTGGGGGATTATTTATTTATGCATTACCTCCTTCTGCCTCATCAGTCGGGTATTTAGGAATATACAGTAGAATCCGCGTCTGATATTTTGATAGTACCCGATTGGCCTACTCAACCATGGGTCCCGGTGATACACGACATGGTATTAGAACCATGCATCACCATCCATCATAGACCTAATTTACTGGTTCATCCCGCAACAAGGGGTAGTTACCCATGTCATGATTATATAAACCTATTAATTTATAGAGTTGAAAGCACCTCTACTACACCTGGGACTGACGGACCGAACAGTGGATATTATTTCAGCGGCCCACAGACAGTCGACCAAAAAAAAAAAACAGTACTTGGTGTCTTGAAGAAATGGGAAGTACTGTCACAACACTAAACATCACCCACAGATCTATGAACATCCCGTCTGTTCTGGAATTCCTGGCAAGCCTCCATTACGATGAGAGGCTCAGTCATAGTGCCATCAACTGCGCCAGAAGTGCTCTGTCAACATACCTGTGGCAAGGAATAGAGCGGCATTCTGTTGGGACACACCCTGGTAACCAAACTCATGAGGGGCATTTTAATGTTAATCCCCAAGAACCAGGTACTCCCAAATATGGGATGTGAGCATTGTACTGACCATGTTAAGAAACTGGTCTCCAGCTACAACTCTGTCCCTACAGAAACTGACTATGAAAACAGTCATGCTGATGGCCTTGGTCACGGCACAAAGGGTCCAGTCACTACAGAAACTAAGGCTGGACAACATGATTATTTCATCTGGAAATTTAACTTTTCACATCAATGAAATAGTCAAACAGAACAGACAGGGGTCAGCAGGCCTAAAAACAGAATTCAGGGCCTACCCTACAGATGGTCGTCTCTGTATTGTAACACACTTACTATTATATATGGAGTATACTAAGATCATCAGAGGGAAAGAAATGTCACTTTAATCAGCTACAAACCGCCACTCAATACAGTGACAGTCCAGACCATCTCTAGATGGCTAAACCAGGTCCTAATAAAGGCTGGAGTAGACACTAGCATTTTTAAATCTCACTCCACCAGGGCTGCAGCTACATCGGCAGCTATGAAGTTGGACGTTCCTATGGACCAAATCCTCAAGACAGCAGGATGGTCAACGGAGGAAACTTTCCAACGACTTTATAACAAACCAGTCATTGAACCTGGAACATTTGCAGAAACAAATTTAAGTTCTGTAATATAATTTACCCCCATAAATAGGGGCAATAATTGGTGTTAATATATTTATCGTTGGGTTTCAATATCGTATTGATGTCTAATGATGTTAACTCTATTCTCCCCATAATCAAGGCAGATGTGATGCATGGACTCGTTTCCACGGCATGAAATCACAGAGCTTTAAAATCTTCACGTAGTCACTCACGTGACTCCGAAGTAAAATAGTAAGATTAAACGAGAACTTACCAGTTTGAAGTTTGATCGTTATTTTATGAGGAGTAACGTTGAGGGAATACGTGCCCTCCGCTCCCACCCTTGATCATATACTCAACTGGTATCTCTTCTCTAATCTTACTATGTTTAGTCATTACAGTTATCTGTGATTTCACACCGCTGCTTTGAAGAATGACACGCATGCGTCCTGGCGGGGTTCTTCACGTATTCCCTCAACGTTACTCCTCATAAAATAACGATCAAACTTCAAACTGGTAAGTTCTCGTTTAATCTTACTATTAACCACCACGATTTGTCCTGCTCCTCGTCTTGTCCAACTTTCTTTCCCTCTCCTACAATCACTCTGTAGAAGGGTCTCGGCCTGAAAAGCCACCTATCCAGGTGCTGATGAACGTACTTTCATACACTCACTGTCATTTTCCCAAGACTTCCTGCCCTGCTTGTTGTTAAGATTGTTAAGAGTTTGGACACGCTAGTGGCAGGAAACATGTCCCCGATGTTGGGGGACTCCAGAACCAGGGGCCACAGTTGAAGAATAAGGAGTAAGCCATTTAGAATGGAGACGAGGAAACACTTTTTCTCACAGAGAGTTATGAGTCTGTGGAATTCTCTGCCTCAGAGGGCGGTGGAGGCAGGTTCTCTGGATACTTTCAAGAGAGCGCTAGATAGGGCTCTTAAAAATAGCGGAGTCAGGGGATATGAGGAGAAGGCAGGAACGGGGTACTGATTGAGGATGATCAGCCATGATCACATTGAATGGCGGTGGTGAATCGAAGGGCCGAATGGCCTACTCCTGCACCTATTGTCTATTGTCTAATGCTTTCTCTGCTTCCTGTTTACGTATTGTTAATCATCAAGATTGTAAAGACATGAGAAGAGAATGCCGGCCAGATAGCACTGCTGCTTGGGCACAGAGATGTTGCTGGGTCTCTTCCCCCCACCCCACACCCCCCCATCCATGGACGTTGCAAGGATAGTTATCCTTGGGATGTTTCAAGGAGACCAGCAGGGAGATAACCCAGCACTGCCCCTCCACTGACAACAACACTGCCCTGGTCTTCAAGCTTGCCAGTCTGACGAGAATGAGTGAGAACTGGCCAGGTCATACCTTCCACACACTCAAGGTCGGCTGCGGAAGGCTCCCCCTCGGGCCACAAAGATGGTCGGGCGAGGAGAGGATCGACGGTTCACTGAACAATCCACACAAAGGATGGATGGCTGGAGGCCCTACAGCAGCCTGGGGCTCGCCTAGATCAGGCTCCGCTCCATAAGACCGAGCACGCGGACCCAGACTTTGGAACTGGTGCCAAATCTGATCACTCGATAAAGAATGTGCAGGAAGGATTTACACTGGTTTAAACCGAAGATTGACATCAAAAGCCGGAGTAATTCAGCGGGTCAGGCAGCATCTCTGGAGAAATGGAATAGGAATACTTGAGGTTTGGGGTCGAGTCTGAAGAAGTTTCTCGACTTGAAAAAGAATGTCACAGAGGTTTGCACATGTGACAATTAGAGCAGCATTGAACCATATATTCCCTTCAGGGGAGGAGAATCTTAGCACATCTGTGGCCCGCTTTAGAACAGACTGCATGGGTACCCCGCGGGGGCTGCGTGCTGTGTGCTGCTCCCATCCAGAAGTAATAGTCAGCAGGGTAGTACTATGCAACCTCCCCAGAGTGTGTCCACTGCTCCCTGTTAGTTACAGTCGAGGTGACAGGAGGACACAGGAGTCGTTTAGTCATAAACAATACAACAGTCCCCACATTCACCTCCATCACACTATACACTTCACGCTGCCTCGGAAAAGCAGCCAAAGGCATGTCCCACCCCAGTCATTCCTTCTTCTACCCGCTCCCGTCCAGCAAGCTTGAAAGCAATACAGAGCACCACCAGACTCGGGAAGAGCTACTTCCCCTCTGTTATCAGGCTTCTGATAACCCCAGGCTAATTTCCTGATTGGTGCTGGCTGGCCCAGAACAATTCAATGTGCAGAAAAACTTTGTGCTCAAGTGTGTTGAATTTCAAGGCACAATATGTGGTTCTTACAAACGTCAAGTACAGGAACTTGACAGCACGCACCACCAGACTCAAGAACAGCTTCTTCCCCTCTGTTATCAATAGACAAAAGACAATAGACAATAGGTGCAGGAGTAGGCCATTCGGCCCTTTGAGCCAGCACCGCCATTCAATGTGATCATGGCTGATCATCCACAATCAATAGCCCGTTCCTGCCTTCTCCCCATATTCCCTGACTGCTATTTTTAAGAGCCCTATCTAGCTCTCTCTTGAAAGTATCCAGAGAACCTGCCTCCACCGCCCTCTGAGGCAGAGAATTCCACACTCACCACTCTCTGTGAGAAAAAGTGTTTCCTCGTCTCCGTTCTAAATGGCTTACTCTTTATTCTTAAACTGTGGCCGCTGGTTCAGTCCAATTTACCTCGACCCCATTGCAGACATTGGACTTGTCTCTGGAACTGATGCGCTACAATGCTGAGAACTATATTCTGCACTCTGTATCTTCCCGTTTGCTCTGCGTATTATACTTGAGTTTGACAGTCGTATTTACGTATCGCATATCTGACCTGTTTGGAGAGCATGCAGAACAAAAGTTTTCACTACCTGGGTACAGGTGACAACATTAAACATAAACCTGGACCTAATTGGGTAAACCACAGGATCAGGCAAGGTATATTACCGGACAATGGGATACTGTGTGTCACCGATGACTTCATCTAATTTCAAGACAAGCTGTTGGGAAAACCCATAATTACATGTTCAGGGACATGCCGTACAAAAGCCATTATAAGTTGCCGGCATCCATTTCACAACAGAGCTATTATTTGGCTAGATACTGGTGAAGATAAGAATTGGTCACCAGGTATTTAAATGCTATAAAGGCAGCAAGGAACACACACAAGGAAAGACCAGAGCCTACACAGGTGTTCTGAGGAATCGCATTGCAATGCCAAAACCAAAACCAATGCCCGAACACTTGTTCTGTTCTTTCAACTTAAAAGAATGAGAATCAAACAGGGTACAGAAGTGGCCACCAACATGTTATTGCCTAGTTTACTCCACTGCCCAAGATCAATGCTCCACCTCCCACAGCCTATTTAACCATTGGAATTAAAGGCCCTCACGGATAGAGTCTTCTCATTTCCAAAGTGTTACTAACTAACTAACCAGGTATTGCAATAATCCACATTACAGAATAAGAGTCAGAAATTGGAATGACAACAGCTGGCCTCATCTACAGCGACACTCAGAGTGCTGGAGTAACTCAGCGGGTCAAGCAGCATCACTGTAGAACATGGATAGGTGACTTTTTGGGTCAGGAACCTTGTTCAGACTCATTGTAGTTGGGGGGAATAATGAGTCTGAACAAGGGAATAAGAGTCTGATGAAGTCTCTGAACCAAAAACTATCCTATCCATGTTCTCCAGAGATGCTGCCTGTTGTGTTTAACTTCTGTTTTTATTTTACACTAAGGTTTGAGATCACATGAGCAGTTCAAAACTCCTTTGTACTGAACTTGATAAAATGTTCCAGCCTTCGGCTTGGAAACGTAACTCGATAATGTTGTCCTGCTGTAGAAACAAAGAACTGCAGATGCTGGTTAATAGGACAGTCTGAAGAAGGGTCTCGACCCGAAACATTACCTATTCCTTCTCTCCAGAGATGCTGTCTGACCCACTGAGTTACACCAGGTTTTGTGTCTATCTTCAGTTTAAACTAGCATCTGTAGTTCCTTCCTACACAAAGGTTTCACAGAGTGCTGGAGTAACACAGCAGGTCAGGCAGCATCTCTGGACAATACGGATAGGTAACATTTTGGGTCAAGACTCTTCTTTAGACTGACGTTTTGGGTCCAGATCTTCTCGATGCGAAACATCATCTATCCACGTTCTCCAGAGATGCTGCCTGACCCGCTGAGTTTCTCCAGCACTCTGTGAAACGTCAGCTATCCATGTTCTCCACAGATGCTGCCTGACCCGCTGAGTTACTCCAGCACTCTGTGAAACGTCAGCTATCCATGTTCTCCACAGATGCTGCCTGACCCGCTGAGTTACTCCAGCACTCTGTGAAACGTCACCTATCCATGTTCTCCACAGATGCTGCCTGACACTCTGTGTTTTAGTCAAGATTCCAGCACCTACAGTTCCTTGTGTCTCCTCATCTGCTGCGCTGTGCTTTTTTATTGAGTTCTCTCCCCTGTATTCCCACTCCCACTATCGACAGTGTTCGATACTGTGATCAGGGGGCATAAGTCATGTTGATGGTGATAGAGTTTAACTTGACATTTTTCATTCCCATAAAAAGGATTCCTTCAAATTCTGAAATGATGTTATGATCCTTTTTGAAAGGGAAAATACAGCAGACCAGACGTGAATTTGAAGTGTTCTTGTCGATCTGACAGGAAAGGGTTAAAAAATTTTTTTTCTTTTTCTTTTCTTTTCGTATGGCTGTATGGTAATTTGCATATCACTGTACCCTAATTGGTACGCGTGGCAATAAAATACTGTTGAAATCTTTGACCCGAAATGTCACCTATTCCTTTGCAGATTGCCGCTATCTAACCAGGTAACAGGGATTATTCTCAACCTGATCAATACTTCACTCTACTCTCGGCACCAGTTTAAATAGCACAAACCACCCTGGAGAAGATGAGACATTGTCATCTGGAGAATTTTCAAACAGCAAAAAAAGGGTCTGAAGAAGGATCTCGGCCCAAAACGTCACCTATTCCTTATCTCCGGAGATGCTGCCGGTCCTGCTGAGTTATTCCAGTCTATCTTGGGTTTAAACCAGCATCTGCAGTTCCTTCCTACACATGGCAAATAAAATGGTTGATGTGTGGTATTGTTTGGGGTGCAATGATTGTGCTAGATGCGATCAGTGTACATCGCAGTAACCATCAGTAAACGTGTCAGATGCTGCACATTCTGAGGCTGAGATTATCATCATGCCCACATTCCATATGAGTGAGACATGGCTGGCAATTTCAGACCGCAGTCACCAGGCATTGAGCTGACACAGAGACTGCCATTATACAAAACAAATGACAAAAAACACAAAGTGCTGGAGTTCTTAACCTGACCATGAAGGCGTTAAGTTGGAATGTGAAATCACAAGCTGAGAAGTGAGGTCAAATGCTATATTTGTGTGCATTGAATCGCAATAGACTTGACTATCTCACCAAACTGTACGATATATGTGTTGGAAGGAAATGCAGATACTGGTTTACACTGAAGATAGACACAAAATGTTGGAATAACTCAGAAGAATGGTCTGGACCTGAAAGGTCACCCATTCTTTCTCTCCTGGGATGCTGCCTGTCCCACCGAGTCACTCCAGCATTTTGCGTGTATCAAAGGAGTGCATTCCCTCTGACAATGTGCAGTGGCTGGGGAAGAGGGTGGGAGGGTCTGTAGAATAGCCCCCCTGGTCAAACGTGGAGATGATAACTGGCTCCAACTATGAAAGCTCTTCCAACATTCTGAATACCCACCATGCTACAGGAGTTGTTTCAGGCACATTCAAGAGTTTGGGAGTTCCACCATAATTCACCCATGCATTCTCCATTGGACACGCACCTCACACCGAACATAACAAGTAGGAGAAGGGCCTGAATCTACTCCTATGACATGAACTCATTGAACTCTGGGGAACATGGATAGGTGACGTTTCAGGTCGGGACTAAGGTCGGAGTCTGAAGAAGGGTCCCAACCCTAAACATCACCTATCCACATTCTCCAGCGATGCTGCCTGACCTGTTGAGCTACTCCAGCACTTTGTATCTTCCCATTCCTCTTGTATAATCTAGTTCTACCTAATAGGGTCCAGGAAGGGAGACTTTGTCCTGCCCCCACCTCTCTTTCAGCTTTCTCTCCACCCACCCTCACAATCAGTCGGACCCAAAATGTCTATGTCCTCCAGAGATGTTGCCTGACCCCTAGAGGTACTCCAGCACTCTCTAAAACGTCACCTATCCATGTCCTCCAGAGATGCTGCCTGACCCAATGAGTTACTCCAGCACACTGTGTCTTTTTTTGTAACCTAGCACCTGCAGTTCCTTGTCTCTTGAGAAGGGGCCAGTTGAGAACCCAGGTTCAGAATCTTTTGCCCTTACAATTATTTCTCAATAATATAATCAAACATGCTCTCTAGGAGTTATCTCTTTCACGGGTTATCTCAGAATTAAAGGACGGTCCTTTAGGAAGGAGATGAGGAGGAATTTATTTAGTCAGAGGGTGGTGAATCTGTGGAATTCATTGCTGCAGACGGCTGTGGAGGCCACGTCAATGGATATTTTTAAGGCAGAGATAGATAGATTCTTGATTAGTACGGGTGTCAGGGGTTATGGGGAGAAGGCAGGAGAATGGGGTTGAGGGTGAGAGATAGATCAGCCATGAATGAATGGAAGAGTAGACGTTTTGGGTCGATATCCTTCTTCAGAAGAAAGATCTCAATCCGAAGTATCACCCGTTCCGTCTCTCCAGAGATGCAGCCTGTCCCGCTGAGTTACTCCAGCTGTTTGTGTCTATCTTCAGCATCTGTGGAAGGAATAGTCGGCTGATATTTTGGATCATGACCTTCCTTCAGAATCTAATGTTTTCAATTGGGACCCTTTCTCGGGTGTCCGTTTCTGGAGAATATTTGTAGTGTGGTGGTTTCATCTGCCTCCTGCATCAACCTTCCCCACTGATGAGGATCATCCATCCACCACTACACTCTGTACACACTTGACCCAGAATTAAGGATGCCACAAACTAATTTTACACCGGATGAGTGAATTCCAGGGGCCAGTAATTTTAATACTTGCACATTTGAAGAGACTCCAAGTTGCTGAGAGCAGGCTGGAACCCCAGGGGCGACTTCCCTGACTTTACTCGGAAGCAGATGTCTTTTTGAAGAAAATAGGCTAGCAGGCACTGAAATCCTAACACTAAATATAGTCTGAAACCAAGGAATCTCAGCTTGTTTCCCCAGAGCTGAAACCAGCATGGCATGGATCATGTTCAGCTGAGGTTGGAATCTAAAGCAGGTGTGGACGCCAAGTCAATGCAACAACATCTAATGGAAAACGTAGGCACAATATTAAAAACAAAATTACACAAAAGTGCTGGAGTAACTCAGCGGGTCAGGCAGCATCTCTGGAGAACATGGATAGGTAACGTTTCACATCGAGAAGATCTGGACCCAAAACGTCAGTCTGAAGAAGAGTCTTGACCCAAAATGTTACCTATCCGTATTGTCCAGAGATGCTGCCTGACCTGCTGTGTTACTCCAGCACTCTGTGAAACCTTTGTGTAGGAAGGAACTACAGATGCTAGTTTAAACTGAAGATAGACACAAAACCTGGTGTAACTCAGTGGGTCAGACAGCATCTCTGGAGAGAAGGAATAGGTAATGTTTCGGGTCGAGACCCTTCTTCAGACTGTCCTATTAACCAGCATCTGCAGTTCTTTGTTTCTACAGCAGGACAACATTATCGAGTTACGTTTCCAAGCCGAAGGCTGGAACATTTTATCAAGTTCAGTACAAAGGAATTTTGAACTGCTCATGTGATCTCAAACCTTAGTGTAAAATAAAAACAGAAGGTAAACACAACAGAATGGTGGAGAATTGAACATTGATGAGGCTTACAGCTGGGGTGGTTCATATTCAGAAGTGATAGGAGCAGAATTAGACCTTTTGGCCCATCAAGTCTACTCCATTCAATCATGGCTGATCTAGCTCTCCCTGATCTAGCTCTCCCTGATCTAGCTCTCCCTGATCTAGCTCAACCTGATCTAGCTCAACCTGATCTAGCTCAACCCCATTATCCTGCCTTCTCCCCATAACACCTGACACCCATACTAATCAAGAATACATCTATCTCTGCCTTTAAAATATCAATTGACAGCCTCCACAGCCTTCTGTGGCAATGTATTCCATAGATTCACCATCCTCCGACTAAAGAAATACCTCCTCATCTCTCACAGAAAGCATTTGATAAGGTCCCACATAGGAGATTAGTGGGCAAAATTAGAGCACATGGTATTGGGGTTAGGATGCTAACATGGATAGAAAATTGGTTGGCAGACAGGAAACAAAGGGTAGGAATTAACGGGTCCCTTTCAGAATAGCAGGCAGTGACTAGTGGGGTACCGCAAGGCTCGGTGCTGGGACCGCAGATATTTACAATATACATTAAAGATTTAGATGAAGGGATTAAAAGTAACATTAGCAAATTTGCAGATGACACAAAGCTGGATGGCAGTGTGAACTGTGAAGAGGGTGCTATGAGGATGCATGGTGACTTGGACAGGTTGGGTGAATGGGCAGATGTGGATAAATGTGAGTTTATCCACTGGTGGCAAAAACAGGAAGGCAGATTATTATCTAAATTGAGTCAAGTTGGGAAAAGGGGAAGTACAACGAGATCTGGGTGTCCTTGTTTATCAGTCAATGAAAGTAAGCATGCAGGTACAGCAGGCAGTGAAGAAAGCAAATAGCATGTTGGCCTTCATAACAAGAGGAGTTGAGTATAGCAGCAAAGAGGTCCTTCTGCAGTTGTACAGAGCCCTAGTGAGTCCACACCTGGAGTATTGTGTGCAGTTTTGGTCTCCCAATTTGAGGAAGGACATTCTTCCTATTGAGGGAGTGCAGCGTTGGTTCACCAGGTTAATTCCCGGGATGGCGGGACTGTCATATGTTGATTGAATGGAGTGGCTGGGCTTGTGTACTCTGGAATTTAGAAGGATGAGAGGTTATCTTATTGAAACATATAAGATTATTAAGGGTTTGGACACGCTAAAGGCAAGAAACATGTTCCCGATGTTGGGGGAGTCCAGAACCAGGGGCCACAGTTTAAGAATAAGCCATTTAGAACGGAGATGAGGAAATACTTTTTCACACAGAGAGTTGTGAGTCTGGAATTCTCTGCCTCAGGTGGAGGCTGGTTCTCTGGATGTTTTGAAGAGAGAGCTAGATAGGGCTATTAAAGATAGTGGAATCGAGGGATATGGGGAGAAGGCAGGAATCGGATACTGATTGTGGATGATCAGCCATGATCGCATTGAATGGCGGTGCTGGCTCGAAGGGCCGAATGGCCTATTCCTGCACCTATTGTCTATTGTCTATTGTCATTGCACAAATCATTTTGCAAATCTCACATCTCAACACTTCAAGTCTTGCATCCAATTCTTCACTGCTTCATTTTTGTACTTTCCACTTCAGTTTAGTTTAGTTTAGAGATACAGCGCGGAAACAGCCCTTTGACCCACCGAGTCCGCACCGACCAGCATAAACATGAGGGACAATTTATAATTTTACCAAGTCAAGAAGCCCACAGACTCTACCACAGCATCAGCGTATCGTGTCATATCTTCATTATTACTTATGGTAGAATTGAACTGGTTGACATGATCTCGTACAGAGTATGTAGACTCTTGCGCACTTCACAACACTAACCACTACCTCAACAACTATGATCTGCAGTGATGTTTGTTTTGGTTGCATGATGGACTTCAGTTTTGCACTATTACAGTCTGCGTACCTGGTATTACTGACTAATAATGAATGGTATGGTTGATGAGTGTACATTGATCAGTGTACTATTGTGTTTACCGGCCTGTTTAGCTGCAGCAAGTCAGAATTTCATTCTCCCACTGTCGGTACATATGACCATTAAACACTCTCGACTCTGGGCAGAAGATTTATAGCAAGGCAGTTCCTCATTCAGTCCCCGCTGAAACATTCCACCCCGATTCCAGCAACAACACTGCTTTTGCCAAATTGTCAAGTGGAAAAGACCAGGCTCCAGATACGCCTCAGGTCTATAAATGTGTTGCCATTTTCAAGCAGCATCACAGCTGGATATCACAGCCCTGGAAACAGAGGGGTAGCTATTGCAATCTTTACTTTAGACTTTAGATATACAGTGCGGAAACAGGCCCTTCGGCCCACTGACTCCGCGCTGACCAGCGATCACCCCGTACTGATCTACTCATGTGGAACAATTTTGCGATTTTTACTGAAGCCAATTAACCTACCTTGATCGGACTGTCTTTGATCGGACTTTACTGGCTTTACCTCAATGCACAAACGTTATTCTCTTGATCATGAATCTGTACACTGTGAATGGCTCGATTGTAATCATGTATCATCTTTCCACTGACTGGTTAGCACGCAACAAAAAGCTTTTCAATGTACCTCGGTACACGTGACAATAAACTAAACTAAAATAAAATAAACTACATGTCTTTGGAATGTGGGAGGAGACCACAGCACCCGGAGAAACCCCGCGTGGTCACAGGGAGAACGTACAAATTCCGTACATACAGCAAACCCGGATGTCTGGTGCTGTAAAGCAGCAACTCTACCACTGCGCCACTGTGCTGCCCTTTCGTAGAGGGGCAGCACACCCAGTCATAGAGTCATAGAGTGATACAGCATGGAAACAGGCCCTTCGCCCCAACTTGCCCTCACCGGCCAACATGTCACAGCTACACTAGTCCCACCAGCCTGTGTTTGGTCCACATCCCTCCAAACCTGTCCTATCCATGTACCTAACTGTTTCTTAAACGATGGGATAGTCCCAGCCTCAACTATCTCCTCTGGTAGCTTGTTCCATACACCCACCACGTATGAAATAGTTACCCCTCAGATTCCTATTAAATCTTTTCCCCTTCACCTTGAACCTATGTTCCCGGGTCCTCGATTCCCCTACTATGGGCAAGAGACTCTGTGCTACCTGATCTATTCCTCTCACGATATTATACACCTCTGTCAGATCACCCCTCATCCTCCTGCGCTCCATGGAATAGAGACCACTTCAAGGAATAGAGGAACAGATTCCAACTTGGCCTGCTCCTACCACACCTTGTGTGTGCTGGGTGCGCTGGGAGCGCTGCAAAGATTGGGAAGAAAGGGAAGTCCTGAACTATTATCTACCTCAATGGGGACACTTGGATTACCCTTGAGCGGGCTTTGCTGGCTTTACCTTGCACTGAACGTTATTCCCTTATCATGTATCCATACACACGGAATTGTAATCATGTATTCTCTTTCCGCTGACTGGTTAGCACGCAACAAAAGCCTTCCACTGTCCCTCGGTACATGTGACAATAAACGACACTGAACTTGGAGTAGGGAGGCGGGAGGGGACAATGTGGTGGGAACAATCGGGATGGAACACGGGCAAGTTATACACAACAACGAGGAGGAACAAGGCCAATGGAAATTGAAGGAGATGTCCACGGAAATGCAAGGCAGGTGGCAAAACTGATAGCAGGCCTGGTGTGGGGAAGGAAACTAGGCCCCAGCCTCAACAGCAACTGATGTATCCGTGTAGGGGAAGGGTGCAACCCAAACTGAAGTGGTGGAAACTCAGAGCCTGCCTCTCACACACAACACTCCGGGGAAAGGGGGAGAGAGGGAGGGAGAGGGGCAGGGAGAGAGGGGGGAAAGAGAGAGGGGGCAGTGAGAGGAAGAAGAAGACAGACAGTGAGAGAGAAGAGACAACGAGAGAGAGAGAGCGTGACAGAGAGGAGAGAGGGAGGGAGAAGTGAGAGTGGGAGGAGACGAGAGGGAGAGAAAAAGAGGGAAGAGAAAGAGGGAAGGAGAAGGAGGAAAGAGAATGAGGGAGAGAATGGAAAGAAAGAGAGAGAGAGAGGGAGGGAGAGACAGACAGCGTGTTTCTCTCTCCTCCAGTTTGAGCAGCATCTCTAATTATGTGGAGCAGCCATGAGGGAATGTAGTGGCAATTCACAGAAGCTGCTCTGAGCTTTGCTTTGTATTCCTCAAAGCACTTCAAAGGAAGTCAGAATGTGCTGGGAATACGAGGGGTGCAGTCCTGCAAGGCTGCCTCAAAGAGGTAGGGAGAGGGCCCTGTTCCGCTGAGGGGCCTGGGATGATATATATTCCACAGAAGGCAGCTGAGGAGCATGAAAAGAAGATGAGAGGCAGGCTGTAATGAGAGAGTGGAGAGAGTGCCGAGCGCTCACTGTGACTGGGGACATGTGCAAGTCTGTAATTTAAATAGCATGATTAGGACAGGGAGATGAAACACCAAACAACTGCGGTGCGGAGACAAGGCTGGCAGCCGTTCTTAGATGAGAGGTTTGGTGCCTCTCATTTGACAGTAAATTAAATATATATTGCAGTTGCCAAAAAAACTAGCTGTTTTGTGGCTGAATAATTACATCTGTCAAATAATGAGGAGATATTCTAAACTAAGCTCATTACCTACACTCATTTTCTTTACTCTTAACGGTAAATTATTTCCACTGTGACATCTCCCTGATTAGTTTGAACGTTGGTCAATATGATCGGCACGGTGGCGCAGCGGTAGAGTTGCTGCATTACTTAATATCGCCGGGTTCGATCCTGACTACGGGTGCTGACTGTACGGAGTTTGTACGTTCTCCTCGTGACCTGCGCGGGTTTTCTCCGAGATCTTCAGTTTCCTCCCACACTCCAAATACCTATAGGTTTGCAGGTTAATTGGCTTGGTATAAATGTAAAATTGTCGCTAGTGTGTGTTGGATAGTGTTAATCATAAGGGCATAAGGGATAGGAGTTGAATTACGCCATTCGACCCATCAAGTCTTCTCCTCCATTGAATCAAGGCTGATCTATTTCTCCCTCCTAACCCCATTCTCCTGTCTTCTCCCCATAATCTCCGACTGCATGGCCTGTGACAAAGAATCCTATAGATTCACCACCCTCTGACTATAGAAATCCCTCCTCATCTCCTTCCTAAAGGAACGTTCTTTAAATTTGAGGCTATGACCTCTGGGCCTAGAATCTCCCACTAGTGGAAACATCCTCTCATCCAGCGAGTAGAGACCCAGTGTCGTCAAATGCTTATCAGATGTTAACCCACTCATTCCAAAGATCATTCTCGTAAACCTTGTCTGGACCCACATTTTTCAGTGAGTCTGATTCAGAGACAACTTCTTCAGTCAATTTGTCACTCAGATAACTTCAGCAGCTGAGAGAGTGCGGAGGTTGTCTTCAGTATAAAGTCAACACCATCCATGTGAAGGCCCACCTTAACTTCATGGAAGATGTGGATACTTTGATGAAAATTTCTAACATTCTGGGTGCGTTTAAGATTAAAGATACAGTGTTCAATCAGACCCTTTGGCACACCAAGTCCACGCCGACCAGTGAACGGCCAACACTCGCACTATTCGACACACTAGGGACAATTTACAATTTTACTGAAGGCAATTAACCTACAAAACTGTACGTCTTTGGAGTGTGGGAGGAAAGCGAAGCACCCGGAGAAATCCCGCGCGGGTCACGGGGAGAACGTACAAACTACGTATAAACAGCACCCATAGTCAGGATCGAACCCGGGTCTCTGGTGCTGTGAGGCAGCAACTATACTGCTGCACCACTGTGCTGCCCTCTGCCAATGTACATGGTGAGCCCAAGTGTCAGATATTTGATCATAGCCACCTTACAGCAGAGTCATTGTCCTTTTACTTTTGTATACTTACATAGAAATGTTTTTAGAAGAATAATATAGTATTAGTTGGAGTAATAATGGTGCGGGCTTACTTTAATTCAATTTAAAATACTGCACAGACTCTACTATTCAAAGACTAAACTGAATAAGATCTTTCCAAATGTATCTCCTATTTGTGACAAATGTCTCCTTCAAGAAGCAACTATAACACATTCCTTCGCCTCTTGCATAAAATGACATAACTTTTGGAGAGGAATTTTTGAAAATTTCTCAAAAACATTAAAAACAAAACTGGACCCCGACATGGAATTGATTATTCTAGGTACGTCAGAAGCCTGCTCAGAGCTATCAATATTTCACAGATGTTTCCTCAATTATGGTCTGATAACCGCAAAAAAACTAATACTCAAATTTTGGTAACATACATCTGCCCCTACTCTCAAAATGTGGATTACAAACATGTCTGAGATGCTACATCTTGAAAATATGAGACTTGTCTTAGCAGAAAAACCAGAGCATTTTTCAAAGACATTGACACCATTCATTGATTTACTACAAGGATAGTATGATGCAATTGTGGAGTTAAATCTAATTATGGGTTGGGTGATGAGTGGGGAGGGATGCGAGGCAGGTATATCATCACCTTTTGTTTTTCTTTCTGTTTGTGTCTTTTTATTTCTCTACGTCTTTCTTATTTCTTTTACTTACTCACTCTTTGGGTACACCACTCTGGTAGTCCAGGGGTTCTATCCTTGCACACTCCACTTTCTCTCTCTTGCTTTTTCTCTCTTCTTCTCTCTCATCCTTAGTTAAAAATTAAAATTGAAGCTGTACAATAACTGTATTATGTCATATGCCGCTGGTTATATTTTTGTACACGGCATCTAATAAATAAAAAAATTAAAAGAATATTTTTTTTTAAATAATGGTGCGGGCTTAGTGTCTTTTCAATTGAATGGAGCTCTGTTAAATGGGCAATATTGATTTAATTGTATCTTTCATGATGATTCTGCACTATAAAACCACAAAGACAAAGAGTCTAAAAATTTGCAATCAATTGTCTATATTTGCTGACCTTTTACTGTAATCCACAGAACATGGTGTTATGACAAAACTCCTTTGAAGGGAGTGGGCACCTTCATCGCAGAGTTGAAACATTCTTCTGGACCAACCACTTGCTTCTTTGTGCCCCATAGTCCAAGATCCTTTTGCGAGCGGCTGTGGAATTAGACAATTCGAGATCTTAGTTGGATCCTGAAGTTATCACATCATATTTAACAGAGGTAATGTTGGCAATGACTGTGCATTGAACACAAGGTGATGTCTGGCAGCTTGACAAGTCTGTGTGTAAAATAATCATGTCACAGTGAAGCAGTAATTGTTGCCAATAGACTGCCCAGTGTTCACTAAGTACTTGCTGAAACATTACTCCAGAGTCATTTACTCGCTATTAAACATGTTCAGTTACCGAGTTCCGTCTCAACTGCATTCTAATTTTCTGAAGATAGACACAAAATGCTGGAGTAACTCAGCAGGACAGGCAGCATCTCTGGACAGAAGGAATGGGTGACGTTTCGGGCCGGGACCCTTCTTCAGGACTAAGTTACAGCCCAGTCTCATATTTTGCTCCATTTCCAACTGTTAGTTTAGTTTCGAGATACAGCACGGAAACAGGCCCTTCGGCCCACTGAGTCCGTGCCGACCAGCGATCCCCGCACATTAACACCACCCTACACAGTTTTTACATTTACACCAAGCCAATTAACCTACATACTTGTGTGTCTTTGGAGTGTGGGAGGAACCCGAAGATCTCAGCACGCAGGTCACGGGGAGAACGTGCAAACTCCGTACCGACAGCACCCGTAATCAGGATGGAACCTGGGTCTCTGTCACTGTGAGGCAGCAACTCTACCGCTGCGCCACCCTGCCGCACTATTAAAATAACTCAATTCTAAAACCTACACTCACTACTTTTTAAACCCATCATTGATTTACTTGTGTGCAGGTTAATTGGCTGGAGATTTTTTTTAAATTAATCAAATGATGACATAAAAATCCTCAGCAAATTTTCAATTCCTCATGGCCTGCGCTGCATGGAGTCCGAGCTGTACAGCACAGAAATAAACCCTTCGGCCCGCCTTGTTCATGCCGACTCAGTTGACGTGCTGGACCAGTCCCATTTCCCTGCATTTGTCCCATAGCCCTCTACACCCTTCCCATCTATACATCTGTCTGGAATTCGTGATTGTATCCACTTCTGTAGCTTCCTCCGGCAGCTCATTCCAGATACGGACGAATCTCTGAGTGAATCAGTTGCCCCTGAGGTCCCCCTTAAATCTCTCCCCTCTCACCTGCCCTCTAGTTTTAGCATGGTACTTAAAACCATGTTTATGTTACCATGAGTGTAGGAAAGAACTTAACACCAAAGTTAGACACAAAATGCACAAGGAACTGCAGATGCTGGAATATTGTGTGGAACACAGAGTGCTGGAGTATCTCAGCGGGCCAGGCAGCATCTGTGGAGGGCATGGATGGGTGATGTTTTGGATTGGGATCCTTCTGTGACCAGTCCTGACCCAAATTGTCATTTATCCATGTTCTCCAGAGATGTTGCCTGACTCGCTGAGTTACTCCAGCACTCTGTGAAACGTCACCTATCCATGTTCTCCACAGATGCTGCCTGACCCGCTGAGTTACTCCAGTACTCTGTGAAACGTCACCTATCCATGTTCTCCACAGATGCTGCCTGACCCGCTGAGTTACTCTGTGTCTATCTTTTATTTTGCCATGACATTCATCTGGAACAGGAACCATCACCATTGGACCAGTCAGCATGTTAGTGTTAAAGATCAGGATGTACTCACTCATAACAGAAGCAAATGTTGCTCCCTCTTGTTGATGGTGAAGGGCCTTAGCTCTGTTCAGTTACCTGCCGCCCAAGATGCTCCATCTAAGCTTGTCTCATTTAGTTTAGTTTAGTTTAGAGATACAGCGTGGAAACAGGCCCTTCGGCCCACCGAGTCTACACCAACCAGCGATCCCCGTGCATTAATGCTATCCTAGGGCCAATTTACATTTATACCAAGCCAATTAACCTATAAACCTGTATGTCCTTGGAATGTGTGAGGAAACGGAAGATCTCGGAGAAAACCCACGCGGTCACAGGGAGAACATACAAACTCCGTGCAGACAGCACCCATAATCGGGATCGAACCCTGGTCCCTGGGGTTGTAAGCACTGTAAGGCAGCAACTCTACTGCTGTGCCACCATGCTGCCCTCAGAGATAAGCTTTTCCCACTGAGAGTAGGGAAGATTCAAACAAGGGGACATGACTTGAGAATTAAGGGACAGAAGTTTAGGGGTAACATGAGGGGGAACTTCTTTACTCAGAGAGTGGTAGCTGTGTGGAATGAGCTTCCAGTGAAGGTGGTGGAGGCAGGTTCGTTTTTATCATTTAAAAATAAATTGGATAGTTATATGGACGGGAAAGGAATGGAGGGTTATGGTCTGAGCGCAGGTATATGGGACTAGGGGAGAATACGTGTTCGGCACGGACTAGAAGGGTCGAGATGGCCTGTTTCCGTGCTGTAATTGTTATATGGTTATATGGTTATATACAGCCTGGAAACAGGCCCTTCGGCCCACCGAGTCCATGTCGACCAGCGGTCACACGTACACTAGTTCTATCCTACACACAAGGGACAATTTAGGGAAGCCACATAACCTACATACCTGTACGTCTTTGGGATGTGCCTGCATTTGGCCCATCCCCCTCTAAACCTTTCCTATCCATGTACCTGTCCAAAAGTCTTATGAATGCTGTTATAGTACCCACCTCAACCACCTCCTCTGGCAGCTCGTTCCATACACCCACCACCCTCTGTGTGAAAAAGTTGCCCCTCTGGTTCATATTAAATCTTTGTCCTCTCAGCTGAAACTAATATGTTCTCGTTCTTGATTTTCCTACTCTGGGTAAAATACTATCTATTCTATCCATCTATCACCCTCTGTATTCCCCTCACCTCTATGAGATCACTCCTCATCCTCCTGTGCTAGAAGGAATAGAGTCCCAGTCTGCCCAACCTCTCCCCAACCTCTCCCCTTGATCCCGGCAACATCCTCGTAAATCTTCTCTGCAGCCTGCCCAGCTTAAAGACATACATTGTGGTCTCTGTACACCAGTGGTGGATAGGGTATAGAGTCCCAGTCTGCCCAACCTCTCTCTCCCTGTAGCTCGAGACCCTTCTTCAGACTGGGGGCTTTGTACACCTTGTTGAAGCTCATCCAGGTGGGCAGAAAATATTCCGTGCATTCCTGCCTTGTTCATGGTGGGTGATGACGTGGCTTTGGGATGTCAGGAACCGAGTCGTTTCTTTGCCGGATGGCCTCCCTCTGATCCACAACAGCATTGGTGCAATGGGTGCAATCACGTTTCCAGGTTGGCGGTAGCTCCAAGAATGTTCAGGCACTGAATGCCAAGGGCTGAGGTTAGACTCACCCTTGTAGGACTTCATACGGTCAAGTGATAGGAGGGGATTTAGGCCATTCTGCCCATCAAGTCTACTCCGTCATTCAATCATGGCTGATCTAACTCGCCCCTCAACACTGTCTTTTCCCCATAACCCCTGACACCCGAACTAATCAAGAATCTATCTATCTCTGCCTTAAAAATATCCATTGACTTGGCCTCCACGGCCTTCTGCGGCAATGAATTCCATAGATTCACCACCCTCTGACTGGACATCATTTTAGGAAGACTTTCCTCCTCATCTCCTTCCTAAAATAATGTCCATTAAGTCTGAGGCTGTGCCCTCTGGTCCTCGACCCACTAGTGGAAACATTCTCTCCACATCCACTCTATCCAAGCCTTTCACTATTCATGGCCTTGTGCCTGGCGGGTGATGACGTGGCTTTGGGATGTCAGGAATGGAGTCATTTCTCTGCAGTATGCCCACCCTCTGATCCACATTAGTCGTGTGTTGGAATCAGTGTTGGTGCGATGGTGCAGTTCCAGTTGGTGGTAAGTCCAAGAATGTTCAGCTCACCGGATGCCAAGGGTTGAGGTTTGACCCACCCTTGTAGGATTTGGCAGTTCCATGGTCTGAAGCTTACTTTACCCCCATCAGCATTGACCAGCCTGAGGATTGCCTGAGATTGTTGCATGCTGGAGCACACTAGCTCATTTATGAATAATAATAATAATGGTGAATAGAATTACACACTGGACAGTCTGCAGAGACCTCCCACCTCTCCTCTGATGGAACGGTTAATGCACGATTCAATAAACAGACAGGAGGCAGCAACTACAACAGCATATAATCTATTCCCCAATTGCCATCGAATGTGGCAACGAGCCTTCTTAAAAGACATTTGCACAGGTACATGGTTTGAGAAGGATATGGGTCAAATGTGGGCAGGTGGGATTAGCGTAGACGGGGCATCTTGATCGGCATGGATGTGTTGGGCTGAAGGTGGACACAGAGTGCTGGAGTAACTCAGCGGGTCAGGCAGCATCTCTGGAGAAAAAAGATGGGTGACTTTTCTGGTCAGAACCCTTTTTCAGTTGGGCCGAATGGCCTGTGTCCATGCTATATAACTCTATGACCATGTCTGTATGGAGTTTGTACGTTCTCCCTGTGACTGTGTGGGTTTTCTCCGAGATCTTCGCTTTCTTCCCACACTCCAAAGACGTGCAGGTTTGTAGGTCAACTGGCTTGGTATAAATGTAAATTGCCCCTAGTGTGTGTAGGATAGTGTTAGTGTGCGGTGATCGGTGGTTGGTGCGGACTCGGTGGGCTGCAGGGACTGTTTCCATGCTGTATCTCTAAACTAGAAAAGAAAACTAGACTACGATAAATCACAACAGTAGCTGTTTGGCAACATTTTCCAGTGAAATGGTTTTAACGCCAGAGAAACAAATCACGGGATTTTTGAATGAAACCACTTTTGGATGACCTATTGATGGCAATCAGAACGCATGTACTCCACAGCATTTTGGTTGAAGTTAACAGTTGACTTCCCTCCTCCAGAAAGCCTTTACGGTTTAGTCCATGAATCAGCTAAATTGCTGAGCATTACTGAACGAATTACCTAATAGTTAAGTATTATTAATACTTAAAAGTTGAAACAGGTATACCACAAGAACAATGGAATCTGGGTGAAGGAAGATGGTTCCGTTTAGTTTATTGTCACGAGTAATCTTTTGTTGCATGCTTCCCGACGGCCCGCGCGGCCAGAAGGCTTCTAGACGAGCCTCCCGGATCACCATGTAGAAGCGCTGGTCGGGCGAAGAGGCCGATGGGGCCTCGCGATGATGGGGCCTTAGCGGTGGTGAATCCTCACAGCGGCAACGTTCCCTTGCTGGTCGAACCGCGGTTGACGGTCGATGAGAGTGTGGAGGGCCACCGTGAGGAGGGGGAGGAGAAGAACAATGGAGGACCTGGCCTGGGGGGAACCGTTGTGGGGGGGGGGGGGGGGGACAAAAGGAGGAGCCGGCGTGCTTTGTAACTTTGTCAGTGCCGTAGCTGGCTGCTATTTGTATACATTGTGTACGCAAGCAAAGAATCTCACTGTGCCTAGTCACATGTGACAATAGAGTATTCATATTCCTAACCAGTCAGGAGAAAGACAATACATGATTATAATCAATCCATTCACAGTGTACAGATACATGGTAGATGGAATAACGTTTAATGCAAGATAAACCCAATAAAGTCCGATCAAGGATAGTCCAAGGGTCTCCAGTTAGATAGATAGTAGTTCAGCACTGCTCTCTAGTTGTGGTAGGATGGTTCAGTTGCCTGAAAACAGCTGGGAAAAAACTGTCCCTGAATCTGGAGGTGTGCGTTTTCACACTTCTATACCATTTGCCTGATGTGAGAGGGGAGAAGAGGGAGTGGCCAGGGTGCGACTGGTCCTTGATGATGCTGCTGGCCTTGCCGAGGCAGCATGAGGTGTAGATGGAGTCAATGGAAGGGAGGTTGGTTTGTGTGATGGTCTGGGCAGCTGGCCTTGCCGAGGCAGCGTGAGGTGTAAGTAGATGGAGTCGATGGACTCTCTCTTTGACGTGCTTGAACCCATCACTTTGCCATTGGCTTGTGGCAGTGCAGGTCACATTTATTTCCACTACACACTGTGTTAGTTTCCTACCAATACATGATTATTTCTCTGGGACCACCATGTTGTGTCCGTATGAAACATTGAGCAGAAATTGTTCCCTCTCCTCCCTCTCCAGTCTGCAGGGGTTGCATGCTTGTTATATCATTTTGTATGCTCTTTATCAAATTGAAACTGCAATTCACAGTGAATAGAATGTTTAAGACTAAACACAGCAAGGAATTGCTAAATTACACTAGGCCCTGCTAGATTTGTGCATGGTTTTTTTCTTTAATCAATCACATAGCAGCAAATGTCCAGAAAAGATACTGAACCCATGATATGAAAAATCTTCGAGGTAGTTGAGAGCATTTAAAATACATGGACAGGTACTGTATATGGATAGGGACGTTTCAGAGGGACATGGGCCAAATGGGACTAATGTAGATGAGGCATTAGTTCGGCATGGATGAATTGGATGAAGGGCCTGTTTCCGTGCTGTATGACACTAACATTGGAGACCCTCGCTATCCTTCATCAGACTTTATCTTGCACTAAGCACGAATCACGTTATACCCTTGATCATGTATCTATACACTGTGAATAGCTATATTTAAGGGAGTTAGATGTGGCCCTTGTGGCTAAAGGGATCAGGGGGTATGGAGAGAAGGCAGGTACTGGATACTGAGTTGGATGATCAGCCATGATCATATTGAATGGTGGTGCAGGCTGGAAGGGCCGAATGGCCTACTCCTGCACCTATATTCCATGTTTCTATGAATGGCTTGATTGCATGCATGTATTGTCTTTCCACTGACTGGATAGAACGCAACAAAAAAGCTCATCACTGTACCTTGGTACACTTGACAATAAACTAAATCCTGGGATGGCGGGACTAACATATGATGAAAGAATGGGTCGGCTGGGCCTGTATTCCCTGGAATTTATAAGGATGAGTGGGCATCTTATAGAAACATATAAAATTCGAAGAGGATTGGACAGGGTAGATGCAGGAAAAATCGTTTGATGTTGGGGGAGTCCAGAACCAGGGGTCACAGTTTAAGAATACAGGGTAGGCCATTTAGGACTGAGATGAGGAAAAACGTTTTCACTCAGAGAGTTGTGAATCTGTAGAATTCTCTGCCACAGAAGGCAGTGGAGGCCAATTCACTGGATGTTTTCAAGAGAGAGTTAGATTTATCTCTTTGGGCTAGCGGAATCAAGGAATATGGGTAAAAAGCAGGAACGGGGTACTGATTTTGGATGGTCTGCCATGATCATATTGAATGGCGATGCTGGCTTGAAGGGCCGAATGGCCTACTCTTGCACCTATTTTCTATGTTTCTATGTAAACTAAATGAACATGTTAAATAATGAAACCACATTGCTGAGACCTATTAGATTAATAAGTAGTGTTCAGCTAATTCCTTTCACCTTGTCAGACAAGGCAGATATTTATCCCAACACAGCCTAAATATTCTACCAGCGATATTTCTTACTGAATGGTCACAGTTAGGGCGGCATGATGGTGCAGTGGTAGAGTTGCTACCTTGCAGCGCCAGAGACCCGGGTTTGATCCTGACTACGGGTGCTGTCTGCACGGTGTTTTTTGCATTCTCCCCGTGACCCGCAAGGATTTTCTCCGGGATCTCTGGTTTCCTCCCACACTCCAAAGATGTACAGGATTGTAGATTAATTGGCTCGGTATAAATGTAAATCGTCCCTAGTCTGTGTGGGGTGGCGTTAGTGTGCGGGATCTCTGGCCGGTGTGGACTCGGTGGGTCGAAGGGCCTGTTTCTGCGCTGTATCTCTAAACTAAACTAAAGGTGAACGATGTACATTCTCTGTTTTGTATGCCTTAAGGGCCTGTCCCACTGTACGAGGTAATTCAAGCGCTCTCCCGAGTTTCCCCTGATTCGAACTCAGAGAATTACGGTAATAGCCGCTCGTAGGTCCTCGGGGCTCTCGTGGACATTTTTCAACATGTTGAAAAAACTTCCCGAGCTTACCGCGTTTCCCGAGTACCTGCCGTTAGCGTTACGAGCCGCTTTGAGACGTCCCCGAGCTCCTACGTACCCACTACGTACTTACCACTTACTTAGATTTTTTTTTTATCTTGGGAGAGCTCTTGGGTAAACTCGTATATGGGACTAGGGGAGAATACCAGGTTCACCAGACTGATTCCTGGGATGTCAGGACTTTCATATGAAGAAAGACTGGATAGACTTGGCTTATACTCGCTAGAATTTAGGAGATTGAGAGGGGATCTTATAGAAACTTACAAAATTCTTATGGGGTTGGACAGGCTAGATGCAGGAAGATTGTTCCCGATGTTGGGGAAGTCCAGGACAAGGGGTCACAGCTTAAGAATAAGGGGGAAATCCTTTAGGACCGAGATGAGAAGAAACTTTTTCACACAGAGAGTGGTGAATCTCTGGAACTCTCTGCCACAGAGGGTAGTTGAGGCCAGTTCATTGGCTATATTTAAGAGGGAGTTAGATGTGGCCCTTGTGGCTAAAGGGATCAGGGGGTATGGAGAGAAGGCAGGTACGGGATACTGAGTTGGATGATCAGCCATGATCATATTGAATGGCGGTGCAGGCTCGAAGGGCCGAATGGCCTACTCCTGCACCTATTTTCTATGTATCTATGTATCTAATACGTGTTCGGCACAGACTAGAAGGGTCGAGATGGCCTGTTTCCGTGCTGTAATTGTTATATGGTTATATGGTATAGTGGGACAGGCCCTTTAAAGTTCACCCACAACATACAGTAAGTGAAATAAACAGAGCAGTGTTCTCATTTTGCCGTGTTACAGCCCTCTCTGTGGAGTCGATGCTGTACTCAGAGTTGCATGGTGCACTACACTAGTTCCATTGTCTGCAGTGTGAACCATCCCTATCTCATGAGCACAGCAGGGGTGAGTGAGTTCACAAAGACTCAGCTATGAAAGAAAGCAAACTGCATGTCACTGGGTTCAGCACAGCAACTACTTCATCTCACCACTGATTGGACAGGCTTATAAAATAAAAAGCCCCAAATGAATAGCATAACGTGACTAATTAAATGACAAATTCAATTGGAATTTCCTTTGGTACTAATCCCTGCATCGAGTGACTGGACACACTTAGTGAGATCATCAGAGTGTGATTTGCTCCCTTAAATTATATTTAATAACCCAGGTGGAAAGCAGCCCTAGGAAAGGTGGGAATGAAGTCACAGTGCCCACGGCACTGATTGAACAGGTTAAACCGTTTAAACACACAAAATGCTGGAATAACTCAGCGGGGCAGATAGCCTGTGTAGGAAGGAACAACAGATGCTGGTTTGCACCGAAGATAGACACAAAATGCTGGAGTAACTCAGCGGATCAGGCAGCATTTCCAGAGAGAACGAATGGGTGACGTTTCGGGTTCTTCAGACTGAGAGTCGGGGAAAAGGGAGACAGAGATATGGAAGGGTACGGTGTGAAAACGAGTCATCAAAGGGGACAAAGGATAATGTAGAATAGACCATTGTTAGCTCGGGGAAGCTGACAACGGAGCATCCAGAAATAAAACCCAATCAGATGGACAGTTGGTCACAGAACTAGGATAGGGGAGGGTTGGAGAGAGAGGGAGACCATGGGTAATGTTTGGGGTTGAGACCCTTCTTCAGACATCGTTCATAGTTCAGAACTAAGCATTAGGTCATTGACTCAGTTTAGATGTAACTGGAAAATTGTCACCTACATCTGCCCTAAAACACGCAGAAACTGGCATACTACAGAAACTGCCACACATACTCGCTTTGCTGTAACGGTTAATGTACAGCAAGCTTTCAGCTGTCCCCGAGTTGTGGGAATAGTTTGCACTTTACAATCTCACAATGTGTCAGCGCACTGTCCAATGTTTGGGAAACATCGTTAAAGTTGCAAGGCAGGGAAGAGCTGAAGCATGTGCACACTGCTGCATTCCACAAACTACACTGCAAACAATCCCAAGGGATGCCACTTGAAGGATAAATATTCACCGGAACACCAGGAATAAACCCATTACAGCGCCTCGAATAGTGGCATGGGAATTTCACATTCACCTAAAGGAGCAAATGCAATCATGGTCTGATGTAGCATCTGGAAGAACGCCTTTAAAATGCAACCCTGTCACTGCAGATTGAAAGCCATCTCTTCAAATAGTTGCAGACCAGTAACATCAATGGGGCTTGAAACACACAGTGCTGGAGTAACTCAGCGGGTCAGGCAGCATCTCTGGAGAACATGGATAGGTGATGTTTCACTGAGTGCTGGAGTAACTCAGCGGGTCAGGCAGCATCTCTGGAGAACATGGATAGGTGACGTTTCACAGAATGCTGGAGTAACTCAGCGGGTCAGGCAGCATCTCTGGAGAACATGGATAGGTGACGTTTCACAGAGTGCTGGAGTAACTCAGCGGGTCAGGCAGCATCTCTGGAGAACATGGATAGGTAACAATTTGGGTCAGGACAGCTCTGAAGAAGAACCCAATCCAAAACATCACCTATCCATGTCCTCCAGAGATGCTGCCTGACCCACTGAAATAGTGAAGCATTTTGTGTTCTACACAAGATTCCTGCACCTGCAGTTCCTGTGTCGACATCAATGTTGTTTTGAGTCTATCTGATACAATTTATCTGCTGTGGCAGTGAAAACATCTACAAAGCTAACTTCCAGCTTGTTAAAACCATAATCAGAAGATATTGCTTAGGCATACACCCTATCATCTCTTTTATCACCCTGATATCTTGGTTTCCCATCCTGACTGCCATTGGAGTTTGCTCTCCACACCCTGTAATTTTAGGACATAAAAGGACTTGAGTGTTTATGCATCAGAGGCTTTGATAGCAGCTGTAAAGCTGACAACAGGAAGGATCAGGCAGAAACATCCCTGTCTGTCATGAGATTTCTCAAAAGCTATAATTGACAGTTAGGTAACAATAGGTTTGCACTTTAAACAGCTCTGTAGTTTAGTGTGGAGATACAGCACGGAAACGGGACCTTCGGCCCATTGAGTCCACACTGACCAGCGATCCCCGCACATTAACACTATCCTACACACTGGGGATAATTTGACTAAGCCAATTAACCTTCAAACCTGCACACACGCCTTAGGAGAATGGAAACTGGAGCACCCAGAGGAAACCCGCGTGGTCACAGGGAAAACGTGCAAACTCCGTAGCATCCATAGTCAGGATCGAACCCGGGTCACTGGCGCTGCAAGGCTGCAACTCTACCGCTGCACCACTGTGCCGCCTCTCGAGACAAGCAAGGTTCAATCTAAGTATACCTCCTCCTGCCCCAGCCTGGAAACGTGTGTGGCAGCCCTCTATTGACTGGGAATTACTGCACAAAATCTACCAGAGGAAGGCGATGATTGAGTAATCGAGGCAGGTACAAAATCAACATTTAAAGATACTTGAGCAGGTACATGGACAGGAGAGGTTTCAAGGGATATGGGCCAAACACAGGCAGGTGGGACTAACGTAGATGGGGCATGTTGGTCAGCATGGACAATTTGGGCCGAAGGGCCTGTTTCTGCACTGGCTGACTCTATTGCAGTGATAAGCAAAAGGTTTGTGATCAGTACAATGCCGGCTGATGCAACTTCAGGGCAACTTTAAAATAAAAAAATAATGGATATGAACCAAATGTTGTCTCTATCTACCAATAAAAAAAATCAATTAAAACAAGGTTTCTGCCAGGAGCAAGCGACTGAGATCATCTTGGACAGAAATTGATGAGAGGACCAAGAAAATGGGTATATAGTTTAGTTTAGTTTGTTGTCACATGGACCAAGTTTGGATCAATCACTATTGCTGATTGGATCGCAGCAAGTTCGCTGGATGGATACGATTGTTGAAATGATGGACATGTGACAGCAGATCGTGAGTGGTCCTGGGATCAGGACTTTGTCTCTACACCTGTGAAAGAACCACCAGTGGGGACAGTGCTGATGGTAAAATCCCCTGTAAGGCCTGTGGAGAAGTCCCCCGCCAAACCTGTGCTGCTTGAGTCATCGCCTGCTAAGAAACTCCCTGTGTAGGTTGTACCTATGGCGGCATCATCTATAAAGAGCACTGCTGAGGGGCTGTACTGAAAGCATGCAGGAGGGATCTGTCATAAGATACAGAGACTTTGTCTAGAGGCAGATCCTGGACTTTAACTAACTATAGTTGACATTACTCATATTGAAGTCTGAAGAAGGGTTTGGACCCGAAACATTGCTTATTTCCTTCGCTCCTTAGATGCTGCCTCACCCGCTGAGTTTCCCCAGCATTTTTGTGTCTATCCTCATTGTCCAAGCAGTTACAGATATCAGTGGCATTAGACGACATACTTCACCGGTCAGGGCAACTGAAGCTCCTGCATCGAGTACATCTGTCAGACTACAGGCATGGACTTGCTTCTGATTGACTATAACTGAAGCAGGAGGACATTTCACAGCCTAAAACTACAATCGAACTACAGACAAACAATTGCGTTCAATATGTTCAAACACTGGTATTTCTCACATGCTCTTCAAAATGGTTAGTTTAGTTTGGAAATACAGTGCAGAAACATTCTTTAGGCCCACCGAGTCCGCGCTGACCAGCGATCCCCGCAAATTAGCGTTATCCTACACACACTAGGACTAATTTACAATTATACCAAGCCAATTAACCTACAAATCTGTATGCCTTTGGAGTGTGGGCGGAAACCGGAGATCCCAGAGAAAACCCACGCAGGTCACGGGGAGAACGTACAAACTTCGTACAGACAGCACCCGTAGTCAGGATCGAAACTGGGTCTCTGGCGCTGTAAGGCAGCTACTCTACCGTTGTGCCATGTGCCACCCTAAACTACTTTTGTTTATTGCCACGTGTACCGAGGCCCAGTGAAACGCTTTTTTGCTGCATGCTATCCAGTCAGCAGAACCACCATACATGATTACAGTCAAGCCGTCAACAGTGTACAGATACAGGATGAAGGATAACATGTAATGTAATTACAAATTCCAGAGCCCTCTCTCCTGTGAAGAATTGTCTTTGTTCATTCTGTGCAGGCTCTGCACACTGGGATTTCATTGAATCTAATTGAAGAGATTTGAAATAAATTATTGCTCACTGCTAGCACACAGTCTTGTATCATCTCATGGAAAATTAAAATACAAGTGAACAGGTGCATGAAATAAAGATCCAGCCTTGGATTAGTGCTTCGTGTTAAGCTGCTCGACAGAACCCAATCCTTTTTAAACAGCCAGCCACAGCCGAATGCCAAGTCGGATTCAACGCTGCTCCAGTTTCCACAATGTCTGGCATTTAATGAAATGAGTACATCAAACATCTTGGGGGTGGGGGGGGGGGGGGGGGGCAGAAGCAAAGCAAAGCTGATTTTAATCAAACCAACTAGATTTGGATTATCTCAGACTTGATCTACTTGGGGCCAGATTTGCACTCATCCTTCTTACCAAGGCTCAGGGAGAAGGTTAGTCAATGAATTGACATGAACTGCCTTTGGGAAGAATGATGTAAACATCCAGCCGACAATTGCTCCATTTAAATCCACATCTGCGGAACAATCCACCATTTGTATTATTCCCACAACCACAAGACACACATTTATTCCCCTCCACAACCAATCACATTAAGTACCTTAGAGCCGCTAGAAAGTCCATTTTAAAGAGATTTCATCTATTGTTTGGACAACGAGAAATCAAAATGACCCCCCGAATTACCCGATACTAAATAGTCAGAAACAGCTGATGGAAAGGAGCAGGTGGAAGGAATCTTGGATGCGGCACGCGTTATCCGAGTCGCTATTGTGTCAAAACGTACAGATGATTCTGTTAAAAGAAAATTCTGAAAAGCAACGGAAGGAAGAAATATGCAGGAAGGAACTGCAGATGCTGGCTTATACCGAAGATTGATACAAAGTGCTGGAATAACTCGGCAGGTCAGGCTGCATTTCTATGTGGAGCCTTAGACTGTGTCTGAGACTGCAACAGAACTTCTTCAGAAAGGCAATCAGATGAAGGGTCTCGACCCAAAACGTCACCCATTCCTTCTCTTCAGAGATGCTGCCTGACCCACTGAGTTACTCCAGCATTTTGTGTCTATCTTTGGAAATAGGAAACTAAGAATCAGCGAGGAGAGACAAGCAAGACACAGGCGAGGACAGATGACATTCTTGATTAGTACTGGTGTCGGGGGTTATCGGGAAAAGGCAGGATAATGGGGTTCGGAGGGAGAGATGGATCAGCCATGATTGAATGGTGGACTAGACTTGGCGGGCTGAATGGCCTAATTCTGCTCCTATCACTTATGACAGGAGGAGAGACGGGTGCAATGCGTTCCTGGTAAACCTGGTGTGGGAAAGAGAGTCTGAAGAAGGGTCTTGACCCGAAACGTCACCCATTCCTTTTCTCCACAGATGCTATCTGACCCGCTGAGTTACTCCAGCTTCTTGTGTCTATCAGGAGTTAATTGAAGGTGGTTTGGGAATCCAGACACAGGAGAGGCGTGTAATTGTAATGTGGACACCTCCACTCCCTCTTCCATTCATGTTTTAAAACATCCTCTTTTGCTTTCCAAGGAATCTGAAACACCCAGTGAGAAGCGGCAGTCAAGGGGTTGGGAATTACTGCCCAATAAGTTGGATGAACAAAAAGATTTGCGGAAGGCAGGGAATGTGGACCAGCTGCTGGGCGGGAGCCTTGTAAAACAAAAACACTTCTTGCTTCCCCCAGCTTATGTCTGTCTGCCTATTTTAACAGGCGGAGTCACGGTGACCCCCTCCAAACATGCAGCCTGTCCACTGCAAGTCAAGTCGTCACTTTTATTTCTATAGAACATTTAAAAAACAACTCTCGTTGACCAAAGTGCTTTACATTGGTGGAGGTACTAACGTTATACAACATTGGTTCATAGATTAAGTACATACATAAATACATACATATAGCCCTCCCTCAGAGGACGTCAAGAAAGGCTTGAGAGTAAAGATGAGTTTTAGGTCTCGACTTAAAAGAGTCGATGGAGGGGGAAGATCTGATGGGAAGAGGGATGCTGTTCCACAGTCTAGGGGCTGCAACCGCAAAGGCACGGTCGCCCCTGAGCTTATGCCGAGACCGCACGATATTCAGTAACCCCAAGTCGGCCGATCTGAGGGACCTGGAGGTGGTGTGGTGGGTAAGCAGACTTTTGATGTAGGCGGAGGCAAGCCCGTTAAGGGCTTTGTAGAAATAAAGAAGCATCTTGAAATGTATTCAGAACCTCTTCAGAGGGAGCCAGTGGAGGGAGGCCAGGATCGGGGTGATGTGGTCCCTTTATCGGGTGCCCGTCAGGAGTCTCGCTGCGGCGTTTTGGACCAGTTGCAAAGGTTCAGGGAATGGTAGGGGTTAGTTTAGTTTAAAATGCCAGTTTAGTTTAGTATAGATACAGTGCAGAAGCAGGCCCTTCGGCCCACCAAGTCCACACCGACCAACGATCGCCTCGTACACTAGTGCTATCCTACACACACTCGGGACAATTTACTAACTTTACCGAGTTACTCAACCTACAAACCTGCACGTCTTTGGAGTGCGGGAGGAAACCAGAGTTGGCCGGGGAAAACCCACGCGGTCACGGGGAGAATGTACAAACTCCGTACAGACAGCACCCATAGTCAGGATCGAACCTGGGTCCCTGGTGCTGTGAGGTAGCAACTCTACTGCTGTGCCACCGTTCCAGTTCTGGGGACAAAGACCACCTTTTGTGGGAGGTGGATAAGAGAGGGAGAGGGTGGGGGGTTTGGTTGGGGGGGGGGGGGGGGGGAGGGGTGGTGTCGGGGTGTTAGGTGGAACCACTTGAGCAAGTAGTTTATACATAGCCTGTCTGTTTCCAGGGACTGTGTGGTGCAGGTTGTTAAAAAGCAACATCAAAGTGTCTGGGGCAGGCGTTCGGAGACAGTTTATGGGTTAAAGGAAGGAGGGGAGTGGGGCCAGACTTGCTTCCACCCTCTCTGGGTGGGTGATCAGTGTTCCCTGAACACCTGTCTAACTGGTAGATAGCTTGAAGCTGCAACAAACTGCAGTCACACCAGCTGCACAGTAAATAAGGATCCAAACCTCCACTGAGAATAACTGTGTGACTCGAGATATTCCCCACTTTTACAACTTTGTTCACTTGTCCGTGTCTGTGTCCCTGGGATAAGTGTGTCTGGGGTGTCAGTGTCTGTGTGTGTTTCTCGGATAAAAGTATCTTAGTCTGTGTGTGTTTGTGGGATATGTGTGCCAACATCAATGACAGTTTCTCTGGGATATGGGCACCTGTGTCTGTATGAATTGTGTGCTTGTGTCTCTTGGATGTCTGTGTCTCTGTCTGTGGGGTATGTGTGTTTGTGTCTGTATCTCTGTCTGTGGGGTATGTGTGTTTGTGTCTGTGTCTGTGTCTGTGGGGTATGTGTGTCTGTGTCTGTGTCTCTGTCTGTGGGGTATGTGTGTTTGTGTCTGTGTCTCTGTCTGTGGGGTATGTGTGTTTGTGTCTGTGTCTCTGTCTGTGGGGTATGTGTGTTTGTGTCTGTGTCTGTATCTCTGTCTGTGGGGTATGTGTGTCTGTGTCTGTGTCTCTGTCTGTGAGGTATGTGTGTTTGTGTCTGTGTCTGTATCTCTGTCTGTGGGGTATGTGTGTCTGTGTCTGTGTCTCTGTCTGTGAGGTATGTGTGTTTGTGTCTGTGTCTGTGTCTCTGTCTGTGGGGTATGTGTGTTTGTGTTTGTGTCTGTGTCTCTGGGGTGTGTGTCTCAGTCTCTGTGTCTGTGTGTGCCTCTCGGCTTACGTGTATTGTGTCTGTGTCTCTGTCTGTCCGTGGGATATGTATGCCTGTATCTGTGACTGTGTCCCTGGCATAAGTGTGTCTGTGTGTGCGTGTGTGTCGGGGACATGTGCAACTCTGTCTGTGTGATATGTGTGCATCTTGGACAGCATGGTGGCATGGTAATTCCTTACAGCGCCAGAGACCCGGGTTCAATCCTGACTACGGTTGCTGTCTGTACAGAGTTTGTACTTTCTTCCCGTGGCCTGCGTGGGTTTTCTCCGAAATCCACCCACTCTCCAAAGACGTACAGGTTTGTAGGTTAATTGGCTTGATAGAAATTTACAATTGTCCCTAGTGCGTGTAGTTTAGTGTTAATCTGCGGGGATCGCTTGTTGGTGCGGACTCGGTGGGTCGAAGGGCCTGTTTCCGCGCCATATCTCGAAGCTAAACTGTGTCTGTGTGATATGTGTGCTTGTGTCTGTGGGATATCTGTGTCTGTGTCTCTGTCCGTGCCTCTGGGATATGTGTGGCTGTATCTGTGACTGTATCTGTATCTGTGTCTCTGGGGTGTGTGTGTGTCTCAGTCTGTGCCTGTGTCTGTGCCTCTGTGTTTGTATCTATGACTGTGTCTGCGAATGTATCTCTGGGTCATGTGTGCCTGTGCCTGTGCCTCTGGGGTGGGTACACAGGGCAGTGCCTACCTTGGTGAGGATCGGCCAGAGTTGCCTTCACCGTGGTGCTCCTTCCCCGCACTTCACGCTGTACCAGCCGCCTGGAGGGAAAAACAAGCAGAATCAGTGCGTCAGAACATTCCTGTCATATTTGAAGATACACTAAATAAAATGTTATCTTGAACGTTACAAATATGGATTGTGTACCCAGTAACCTTTGAATCGAGCATCAAATTACGCCTTTGAGTTATCAATATTAAATAAACATTCTTCCAAGGAACGTGCGTGCAAGTTACTGCAGCACAGACAAGGGTAACCGCCGTGCAGTCTGAGCACAATAGCTAAGTGGTTGCAGTTCACTTCTCAACAGCCACTGCACTTCAAACAAACCTACATGCACCGTCCCTCCTTCCTGTGGGATTTTGCTGGTAACAGTACACTCATATTCATGGACAAAATACCGTCTAGTTGCTTTTGTCCCTCTGCTCGCTCTTAGGCATGTCTTGACAAGAGTTCAGTATCGCAGGGAGGGTGGGTGGAAGGAGGCTGTCGTTTGTCAGCCGATCTTAACCCTGAGTCGATGCTGTGTGGAAGGGTGCGGAGAGGGGGTGGGGATACAGCCCCTCTATCGTAATTGCCAAAAACAATCTGTTCAGATCGGGCTAATCATGAGATGACCACACCAGAACCTCATATCTACTGTGTAGTTTCATCAAGAGAGACAACACTGGGAATGTCTTGAAAGCTGGGGAAAGCAGAGAAAGTCTGTTCCAGATAAGTTACAAGAATGAACACAAGAATGGGTGCAAAGAGATTTAGCTCTTAGGGCTAACGGAATCAAGGGATATTGGGGAAAAGCAGGAACAGGGTACTGATTCTGGATAATCAGCCATGATCACATTGAAGGGCCAAATGGCCTACTCCTGCACCTATTGTCTAAGTTTCAAATCCCAACTATCAGTCTGGGTCTGACTGCAGCTTGGCAAGATACAAACATCTCAAGCTCTTTACTCATCCTACACCTTACAGGACAGTGCAGCACAGGAACAGGCCCTTCGGCCCACAAGGTCTGTGCCAGACACGATGCCAAGACCAACAATCTGCCTACGATAGACACAAAATGCTGGGGTAGCTCAGCGGGACAGGCAGCATCTCTGGGGAGAAGGAATGGGTGATGTTTCAGGTCGAGACCCTTCTTCAGGTTGGGAGTCAGGGGAAAGGGAGTCTAGAGATATGGAATGGTAAAGTGTGAAAACGACAAATCAAAGCAGATGCTTATAAGGAAATGTAGAATGGATCATTGTTAGCTGAGAGGAAGGTGAGAACAGGTGTACAATCAATAATATTTAATCAGGAGGGCAGAAAAACTAGTCAGAGAACTAGGAAGGGAGAGGGGAAGGAGAGAGAAGGAAAGCAAAAGTTACTTGAAATTAGAGAAGTTAATGTTGATACTGCTGGGGTGTAAGCTGCCCAAGTGAAATATGAGTTGCTGTTCCTCCAAGTAGCGCTGGGCCCCACTCTGACAGTGGAGGGGGCCCAGGACAGAAAGGTCAGTGTGGGAATGGGAGAGGGAGTTGAAGTGTCCCGTCTGCAGTTGGCCAGCCTGCTGCAACACACCATGACGAGGTGACAAGTGAACTGATCCAGAAGACACGTGCCCAAGGAGGTGTCTGAAGAAGGGTTTCGGCCCGAAACGTCGCCTATTTCCTTCGCTCCATAGATGCTGCTGCACCCGCTGAGTTTCTCCAGCAATTTTGTGTACCTTGCCCAAGGAGGTAGTTGAGGCAGGTACAATTAGAACATTTAAGAGACACTTGGACAGGTACATGGATAGGGAAAGTTTAGAGGGACATGTAGATACAAGGAACTGCAGATGTTGGTTTCAGAAAACACACAGAGTGCTGGAGTAACTCAGCGGGTCAGGCAGCATCTGTGGAGAACATGGATAGGTGACATTTCACAGAGCGTTGGAGTAACTCAGCAGGTCAGGCAGCATCTCTGGAGAACATGGATAGGTGACGTTTCACAGAGTGCTGGAGTAACTCAGCGGGTCAGGCAGCATCTCTGGAGAACATGGATAGGTGACGTTTCACAGAGTGCTGGAGTAACTCAGCGGGTCAGGCAGCATCTCTGGAGAACATGGATAGGTGACGTTTCAGGTCGTGACCCTTCTAATGAAGGATATGGGCCAAAGGTGGCCAGATGGAACTGTCTTAGATGGGGCATCTTGGTCGGCATGGACAAGTTGTAAAGGCCTATTTCTATGCTGTGCGACTCTCTATAACTCTGGAGGCAGAGTGATCCAAATTGAGAAATCCAGCTATTTTAATCTAGAAGAGGCCCTTTCACATTGGCCAGTGGTCTGCAGAAAACTACTTTTACAGATGGAACATGATGAGTTGAATAACTCAGCGGAAACTCAGCGGCAAGCTTCAGAGAATGGAATGGAATGGAATTCCAGCAGTCCCACCAAATGCAAGTCTCAAAGTTCATAAGTGAGAGGAGCAGAATTAGGCCATTCAGCCCATCAAGTCCACTCCACCATTCAATCATGGCTGATCTATCTCTCCTTCCTAACCCCATTCTCCTGCCTTCTCCCCATGAGCCCTGACCCCCGTACTATCTATCGCAGCCGTAAAAATATCCGCTGACTTGACCTCCACAGCATTCAGTGGCAATGAATTCCACAGATTCACCACCCACTGACTAAATAAATTCCTCCTTATCTCCTTCCTAAAGGAACGTCCTTTAATTCTGAGGCTATGACCTCTGGTCCCAGACTCTCCCACTAGTGAAACATCATCTCCGCATATACTATATCCAGGCCTTTCACTGTTCGGTACGTTTCAATGAGGTCCCACCTCATCATTCTAAACTCCAGCGAGTACAGGCCCAGTGCCGTCAAACGCTCATCAGATCATTCCTGGGATCATTCTCGTTAACCTCAGATGCATCCTCTCCAGCTAATGATGAATGTTGAAAACCATTACTTGGTTAATATAGCTCCGTTCAAAATTGCATGTGGTAAGGCTTACAACTGGAGTCTTGTAAAAGCCTGGAGTTTATATTGAGATGCATTTTCCATTGTGTTCACTGTGACAATGACAAGGTGTGTGATGGTGGTCACCATCCTCGTCACCTTGCTCATGGACCAGGCTAATGGCAATGTCAATCTGACCACAATGGAATATTGACGTAAGCATCTTATTGTTTCAAGTTCCGCTGTTTACAGTCACAATCGATTGCTGCGATTTTTCCGATCCATTAAACTGCCTGAAAGCCTGCAACCATGTATTGTCTTTCCGCTGACTGGATAGCACGCAACAAAAGCTTTTCACTGTACTTTACAACACAATAAACTAAACTGAATTAAAAAGTGGAAGACATACCCCATCAGTGATAGATCAGTGTGTGGGGAGGGGGAGAAGGGGCTGGAGAACTCACAACTCCGCACCCTACCTCCTCCACAACCATAGACTTGCTTTTATTTTCTAGTTGTGTTTTTGCATTAATGTCTTTTTATTCACATGGACCATAGATCAGTACAGCACAGCCAAAATGTGTAGGAAGGAACTGCAGATGCTAGTTTAAACCCAAGATAGATACAAAACGCTGGAGTAACAGAGGGTCAGACAGCATCTCTGGAGAAAAGGAATAGGTGGACCCCACCCACAGTGCGAGGAAGGGTCTCAACCTGAAACGTCACCCATTCCTTTTCTCCAGAGATGCTGCTTGACCTACTGAGTTACTCCAGCACTCTGTGAAACGTCACTTATCCATGTTCTCCACAGATGCTGCCTGACCCGCTGAGTTAATCCAGCACTCTGTGAAACATCACCTATCCATGTTCTCCACAGATGCTGCCTGACCCGCTGAGTTATTCCAGCACTCTGTGTCTATATATCTTCTCGTGCACCACAGAAATAGGCACTTGTCATAAACAAACAGTGTTTGTGCCAAACATGAAGCCTGGCTGAACTGATCTCATCTGCCTGCCAGGGATCCTATCTATAAGCAGTCTATAATGGGCCTATCTATAGGAGTTAATAATGGGCCTATCTATAAGCACAGTCTATAACGGGCCTATCTATAAGCACCGTCTATAATGGGCCTATCTATAAGCACAGTCGATAATGGGCCTATCTATAGGAGTTAATAATGGGCCTATCTATCGGAGTTAATAATGGGCCTATTTATAAGCACAGTCTATAACGGGCCTATCTATAAGCATAGTCTATTATGGGCCTATCTATAAGCACAGTCTATAATGAGCCTATCTATGAGCACAGTCTATAATGGGCCTATCTATAAGAGTTTATAATAGGCCTATCTATAAGCACAGTCTATAATGGGCCTATCTATAAGCACAGTCTTTATTCTAGAAAATTATGTGTAATTTATGTGTGTGTGTGTATCTAAGAATGTGTGTGTAAGAATGTCATTGTTCTGTCTGGGTCATATGACAGTAAAACACTATTGACTGGAGTCCATGTACCTGAGATGCTGCAGCAAGCGAGATCTTCATAGTACCTGTACCTCACTGTGCCAGGCAGATGACAATAAAATCAAGGTGCCTTTATTTGCAGTTTACAGGCCAGTGCCTATGTCCACTGGGTGTCACAGCGGTAGAGTTGCTGCCTGGCAGCGCCAGGGACCCGGGTTTGATCCTGACTACGGTTGCTGTCTGTACGGAGTTTGCACGTTCTCCCTGTGACCGTGTGGGTTTTCTCCGAGATCTTTGGTTTCCTCGCACACTCCAAAGACGTGCAGGTTTGTCAGTTAATTGGCTTGATATAAGTGTACATTACCCCTAGTGTTTGTAGGGTAGTGTTAATGTGCGGGGATCGCTGGTTGGTGCGGATTCAGTGGGCCGAAGGGCCTGTTTCCATGTTGTCGATCTAAACACTGCTTTTCTGATCGGATCAACGGAAGTGCCCAAGTTTCTCCCAATCACTGGGACTTGCTCCAGACAGATTGAATCTGTTCAATTCTACTGCATTTCCAACTAATATCAAAAAGAATTACAAAGGACTTTCAGAACAAAAACATGGCAGCTTGTCCAGCTGGAGAACATCTGTATGTTTGTTTCAGTCCGTCCTCCTCTCCCAGCTGGCTTCCCCTTGGGGTTAAACATGCACGGATAGACCATCTGAAGCATCTGTATAGATTAAACATATGATCTTTCCTCATGATCAGTCTCAATGGTGCGTGTGAACTGCCCGTCTGTGAGGCGACTTTTGCACGGAATAATTGAGACTATATTTAGTAGATAACGAGTTATCAGACTACTGAATGGTCCTCCCATTAGCTATGGCCTAGTCCCAATCTTCCAACCTACCTCATTGCAGACCTAGCACTTTTTCTCTGCAACTAGCCCTGTAGCACTACATTCTGCACTCTGGTATTTAACTCTTTGCACTACCCAGTCTGATTGTGTTCACAACGCTCTTAAGATCCAGGGTATGGTCTTGCCAAAGCAGTCTGATGTAAGGTCTCGAATAATGAAAGGCATAGATATCGAGTGGATGTGGGAAAGATGTTTTCACTGGTGGGAGGTCAGAGCTTCAGAATTAAAGGACACTCTTTTAGAAAGGAGAAGAGAAGAGGAGAAACTTCTTTAGTCAGAGGGTGGTTAATCTTTGGAACTCATTGCCACAGAGGGCTGTGGAGGCCAAGTCAGTGGATATTTTTAAGGCAGAGATAGACAAATTCTTGATTAGAACGGGTACCAAGGGTTATGGGGAGAAGGCAGGAAAATGGGATAAGGAGGGAGAGATCCACCATGATTGAATGGCGGGGTGGACTCGATGGGCTAATTCTACTCCTATGACTTGTGAACTTGTGAAAGGTCACCCTTTCCTTCTCTCCAGAGATGCTGCCTGCCCCGCTGAGTCACTCCAGCATTTTGTGTCAATCTTCGGTGTGAACCAGCATCTGCAGTTCCTTCCTACACAACTGCCGGCTCTGTAGTTTAGAAACTGTCAGAAAATCAGTTTGATGAATCTGCGAGATAGAAGGGGGCGAGCCACAAGTGACCATTGCTGGCACTGCTGTGCAGGTTTTGGTACATTGTGCTTGCTTGCAGGGCAATGGGCAACAATGTTCAGTGGTCAAGACAAACAGAGGCTGCCGTTTACCCACTCCAATCCATTTGTCCAGGAACGATTCCCAGCCACGGTCAAGAACGGGCAACATTCCAATTAGTCCGACAGACTAAACAGAACGCTGAGCAATAAACATGCGTGTGTGTGTGTGTGTGTAAGACGGACGCTAGTTAAAGTAATCATGTGTTGGAACTGCAGATGCTGGTTTCAACCGAAGATAGATGCATAAAGCTGGAGTAACTCAGCGGGTCAGACAGCATCTCTGGAGAGAAGGAATAGGTGACTTTTCGGGTCGAGGCCCTTCTTCAGTCTCGACATGAAACCTCACCTATTCCTTTTCTCCAGCTAAAGTAATCATACAGATGTACAAATAGAAAAGTGGAGTCCTCTCCCCCCTAAATACAAAATGTCCAGAAATGCAAGATATCTTCCTCCATTGTGGGCTTTGCCTAAAACAGGACTCAGCATTTAACTACAAAAACACACGTTGACTGCATGGCATCAGTTTGAAGGATTTAAACGGAGGTATTATTAAAGCTCTAAAGACAACTGAGAACGTGTGATAATACTCAAAGGCAGCTTCGTCCCCTTGTTCCAAAGGATATAGCTCAAGGCAACAGTGTACCTGCACGGCCTGTTTCTTTGCCGAGACTACACTTGTAATGCAGAAGCTGCACCTTGAAGCGCAGCATTTTGTCGCCAGTCAGATGTCTGGCTTCCGATCAGAAAGTTTCCAGATCTTATTGTGACTTCACTTTGCACAGTGGAAAGCTGATTAAGATATTAGCATCATGACACAAAATGCTGGAGTAACTCAGTGGGACAGGCAGCATCTCTGGAGAAAAAGGATGGGCCACTTTTCGGGTCGGCACCTTCTTCAGACTGGGCTAACCAGGTTGTGCAAGAAGGGTACTAGAATTGCATACAGGATTATGTCATGTGTAGGAAGGAACTGCAGATGCTGGTTTTTAACCGAAGATAGAGACAAAGTGCTGGAGTACCTCAGCGGGACAGGCAGCATCTCTGGAGAGAAGGACTGGGTGACTTGTCGGGTCGAGATCATTCTTCTCAGATTATGGCATTTGCCTCATCAGGCCTGCTGTATCTGAAACGTCGCCTATTTCCTTCGCTCCATAGATGCTGCTGCACCCGCTGAGTTTCCCCAGCAATTTTGTGTACCTGCTGTATCCTCTGCCAAGATCACAGCCAGTACTATTTCCCTAAACCATCCCCATACCTTTTTCCCTCATGACCAGAAATCCATCATTATTGAATCACTACCAGGCTCTCCTTGTACCTCTGGGAAGAGAACTGATGTGTAAGAAGGAACTGCAGATGCTGCTTTATACCTTCCCCTCAGCTAATAATGAAACATTCTGCATTCCTCATCACCATCTGCTTTGATCTGACTTTTTCACACCTTACCCTTCCTTATCTCTAGACTCCCTCTCCCCTGAATCGCAGTCTGAAGGGCCTCGACCTGATACGTCGCCAATCCTTCTCTCCAGAGATGCTGTCTAGCCCGTTGAGTTGATCCACCATTTTGTTTCTATCATTGGACTCCAAAGAGACTTCATCCTCTGCCTTAAAACATTTCCCCTTATACCATGGCTGATTTATCTTTGTTTCAGTGAGATCTCTGCTCATGTTTTGTCTGAGTTCTACAGATCACATACCTGGTTTACTGAATCTCCTCCCATACAGCTACTTCACCATTTCTGGACCAATCTCGTGAACCTTCACTGCACCCACCCCCACCAAAGCAAGTCCTAGTGAAAGGGAAGGGCCCCCCGAATGGTACACAGTGCTGCAGATGCGGCTTGCAAGCTGATATAGCTGCAGTATCAGCAAAGCCTCCAGTAATTAAGGTCAACACATGCCATTTACCTTCCCCCATCACTGTTGAAGCTACACCATGACTTTCAATGACTTGGGCACAAACAGAATGGAGCCCGCTTTAGACATTGGCATCACCCAGTAACTAAATACTCCATCTATCCATTTTGTGTACCAAACTGAACAATTTCACTCATAGAGTCATACATCATGTTAACCAGCCCCTCGACCCAACTTGCCCACACCGACCAACATGCCCCATCTACATTCCTGTCTAAACTTGATGCTAGCAAGCCTATTCCTCCATGGTCACTGACACAATAATGTTCTTGGCATGATAGCACTCAAATGTTTGCAATTGTTTTAAATTAGTCATTCAGAATGGAAACAGGCCCTTCGGCTCACCAAGCCCACACCGACCATCGATCATCCACCCACCCTAGTTCTATCTTGGCGTCCACTCCCTACACACTAAAGGCAATTTACAGAGACCAATTTACATAGAAATCCGCATGTGTTTGAGATGCGGGTGGAAACCGGAGCACCTGGAGAAAACCCACGTGGTCACAGGGAGAACAGGCCAACTCCGTACAGACAGCACCCGTAGTCAGGATCGAACCCGTGACTCTCGCGCTTGAAGGCAACAACTCTACCACTGCGCCACCGTGCCACTATTTTAATTTTCCAGCTCTGTCTTGGATCACATGACCTGGATTAGCCATTATTAGTCCAGAATCAGATGAAAGTCAGCGGCAACAATTGACGGGTGTGTTTCGATGCAACATTATCGCCTTCAGTGAACAGCAACGGTGGCCAGTCATTCTAACCCAGACCACCACACACACTACAGACAAGATCAAACCAATGATGCTGTAAATATGAAGCAAACATTGCTGGAAACACTCATCAGGACAGGCAGCATCTGTGAAAAGACACAGAGAGAGAAGGAAGGAGAGGGAGAGGGAGAGAAGGAAGGAGAGGGAGAGGGAGAGGGAGAGAAGGAAGGAGAGTGAGAGAAGGAAGGAGAGGGAGAGAATGATGGAGAAGGAGAGGGAGAGCAGACAGGAGAGGGAGAGGGAGAGGGATAGAAGGAAGGAGAGGGAGAGGGAGAGAAGGAAGGAGAGGGAGAGGGAGAGGGAGAGGGAGAGGGAGAGGGAGAGAAGGAAGGAGAGGGAGAGGAGGAGAGAGAGGGAGAGGGAGAGGGAGAGAAGGAAGGAGAGGGAGAGGGAGGAGAGGGAGAGGGGAGAGAGAGGGGGAGGGAGAGAGAGAGGGAGGGGGAGAGGGAGGGGGGGAGGGGGGAGGGGGAGGGAGGAGGGGAGAGGGGGAGAGAGGGAGAGGGAGAGGGAGAGGGAGAGGGAGAGGGAGAGGGAGAGGGAGGGAGAGGGAGAGGGAGAGGGAGAGGGAGAGGGAGAGGGGGAGGGGGAGAGGGAGAGGGAGAGGGAGAGGGAGAGGGAGGGAGAGACACACAGACAGAGAGAGACACACAGACAGAGAGAGACAGAGAGAGAGAGAGAGGAGAGAGAGAGGAGCGAGAGAGAGAGGGAAAATAGAGGAGAGAGAGAGATGGAGAGAGAGAGAGAGAGAGAGAGAGAGAGAGACAGAGAGACAGAGAGACAGAGAGACAGAGAGACAGAGAGACAGAGAGACAGAGAGACACAGAGAGAGACAGAGAGAGACAGAGAGAGACAGAGAGAGACAGAGAGAGACAGAGAGAGACAGAGAGAGACAGAGAGAGACAGAGAGAGACAGAGACACACACACAAACACAGTGAGAAACACAGAGAGATGTAGAGAGAGAGACACGTGCACACACACAGACCCATGGAGAGAGACAGAGAGAGACACACACAGACAGAGAGAGAGAGAGAGAGAGAGAGAGAGAGGGGGGGGGGACAGGGAGAGGGAGAGTGAGGGGGGAGAGGGAGAGGGACAGGGAGGGGGGAGAGGGAGAGGGAGAGGGACAGGGAGAGGGACAGGAAGTCGGTGTTTAAGGTCTGAAGAATGACCGTAAATATGAACCGTTTCTCTCCCCACTAAAGCTGTCTCACCCACTGACCCTCCCACCCTGTTCCATTTCTAAGCTGTGTGCTGGGTGGCTTGGGCTGAGTGTCATGGGTGAAAGACATGTTGTCGTGGATGTGGTGGAAGAGATCTGTGGGACACCCACTACCGTGAAGGAAACTACCGAGGCTGGCAGGTTGCATTGACCAGAAACTTTCTCACCCCCAACCCTCCTCCCCCCACCCCACCCCGGCTGGGTTAAGATTAGTTCTAGCAGACTGTGGGCAACTGATAATCATCTCAATAGGATAAATGTCAATTGCTTTTAGTCCATTCTCAAAATAATTGGGTTCTCATTATGATAATATCTGGGATGCAGGACTAGGAGGGAAATAGTTTTTCCAAATAAATTGGCAGGATGCAGATTTGAAATATAACACTTCAGTACAATTACAAATACAAAATTTTTGAACATTTTCACTGGCCAAAGGTCACACATACTGGAACTTTTGTTTAAAGTATATAAATCCACCGCATGACAAATCTGGCCGTGAGAGAATAAGTGCTTATACTGTAACGACTTTGTTTTATTCATCTTTTGCTGGCTACATGGGGATTTATTTTTCAAAATGGAAACTTGTCTGGCTCGAACAAAGAGAATTCCGAGATTGAAAGATTTCCCTTGGATCCCAACATTCCTGTGATTCGACGGAAAGTGCGGAGTCAAGTTTTACAGATGGTCGGTGATGGGAAACATGTGGCTGGGGCTGAAACCTGCTCAGGACTTTCTGTACTTTAAGGATTAAGAGCGAACATGTGTTTGCAAATAATTGCAAACAGCATGCAAAAGAGGAAAGCAAAGTGCTGAAAAATCAGAAATTCCTAACTGTTCCTCTTGCCACTAGTGTGTACAATGTAGACTTACAGACGCAAGCTGTTATACTCAGAATCATCGCCAGTTTCAGGCATTATTGACCTCTCCTCTTTTGTTTTACATCTCCCTAAATATTCCAAGCCAGTAAAGGCTGGACCTGGTTGTACTCTAAGCTCCTAGGTACACGAGTCCTTTTTTAAAAATAAAACAAAAATAATGCACTCAAGGTTGTCCCAGTTATATTCCCCAGCCTCTATTTATTCAGCGTCACCTCAAACAAACAAAAGCTCTAGCGCAAGCAACGGTCTGTCCATTGCCTCAGGCTTTAAACGGTGATTTGCATAATTGAAAATAGCACGAGCACAAAAGAAAAACAGACATGAAATATGTGAAAATATGAAATTCCATTCAAGCCGGTCATACAAGGAAAATATCACCGTTCCAAACAGGACAGACATTTGCTGTGTAAATTTATCTGCAACATCTTGGTAATGACCTTGCACTTGGAGTTGTAGCTCAACCGACCTGACCCTGTCTTTTTCTCGCTCAATAAACAGAGCAAGCCTCGGCAGACAGGAATCAATACTCATGCAGCACTGGGGTGATGGTGCTTTTTCTCTCTCCTCATGTTCTTGCTCAAATCCCCCAGAGCCTGGGACTTTTGTGAAAGTAAAATTTAATGCAGGGGTAAAAAAAAAAAAAAAGGCTTGACTTGTGATTTACGGTCAAAGCTGTTGCAATAGAATGTATGCGGGGAAAGAAGAAGGGTTACGCCTTTATCTGTTGACTGATTTACAAAGAGATCAATCCAACATTTGTCTATAAACCATTAACCTGCGTTTCTCCACTGCAGTACAAGATGGCACCGCCTTTTCCCCCCAGAAAATTGTCCACCGAATCATTGCCGCCATTTCACTTCACATAAAAGGAAGGGTTGTATTAAATGTAAATCTACAGAGGAAAATTTGAGCACAGTTTGTTTGGAGAAAAAAAAAATATTACACTGGTTTCCAATAACAAAGGCTCAGTTGAAAAAAATGTTTTAACTACTTTCTTACTGTGGTTTCGGATGCTTGGCAGATTACAGGAACATTCTCCAAAGCAGCAAGGATCAAAGCTGTGATCCAGCCTGTGGGATTCCATCATTTTATTCCCACACCAGTGTTTGTGAGATGCGGTGGGAATACAACACATTAGTTAAGCACATAGCAAACTGCAGACGCTGCGATCTTGGGCAAAGCACAAAGTGTTTAGTTTAGCTTATGGTCACATGCACCGAGGTACAGTGAAAAGCCCTTTGTTGCATGCTCTCCAGACTATACATCATTACAATCAAACCGCCCACAGTATATAAATAGAGGATAATAGGAATAATGTTCTGTGCAAGAAAAAGTCCAGTGAAGTCTGAAAAGCTGCTGTGGAAGTAAAGATTTAAAAGATTGCAGTGATTGTAATATAACCATATAACAATTACAGCACGGAAACAGGCCATCTTGGCCATTCTAGTCCGTGCCGAACACTTACGCTCACCTAGTCCCATCTACCTGCACTCAGACCATAACCCTCCATTCCTTTCCCATCCATATACCTATCCAATTTATTTTTAAATGATAAAATCGAACCTGTCTCCACCACTTCCACTGGAAGCTCATTCCACACAGCCACCACTCTCTGAGTAAAGAAGTTCCCCCTCATGTTACCCCTAAACTTTTGTCCATTAATTCTCAAATCATGTCCTCTTGTTTGAAGCTTCCCTACTCTCAGTGGGAAAAGCTTATCCACATCACCTCTGTCTATCCCTCTCATCATTTTAAAGACCTCTATCAAGTCCCCCCTTAACCTTCTGCGCTCCAAAGAATAAAGACCTAACTTGTTCAACCTTTCTCTATAACTAACGTGCTGAAACCCAGGCAACATTCTAGTAAATCTCCTCTGTACTCTCTCTACTTTGTTGACATCTTTCCTATAATTTGGCGACCAAAATTGTACCCCATACTCCAGAATTAGCCTCACCAATGCCTTGTACAATTTTAACATTACATCCCAACTTCTATACTCAATGCTCTGATTTATAAAGACCAGCACACCAATAGCTTTCTTTACCACCCTATCTACATGAGATTCCACCTTCAGGGAACTATGCACCGTTATTCCTAGATCCCTCTGTTCAACTACATTCCTCAATTCGCTACCATTTACCATGTACGTCCATGTAATGAATGATAGCAGACTTTCATCTGGGACCAGCAAGCTGTGAGTTGCCTGGCCATGACAACATTGTAACGTGTGTCCCATATAACCATATAACCATATAACCATATAACAATTACAGCACGGAAACAGGCCATCTCGACCCCTCTAGTCCATGCCGAACACATAGTCTCCCCTAGTCCCATATACCTGCGCTCAGACCATAACCCTCCATTCCTTTCCCATCCATATAACTATCCAATTTATTTTTAAATGATAAAAACGAACCTGCCTCCACCACCTTCACTGGAAGCTCATTCCACACAGCTACCACTCTCTGCGTAAAGAAGTTCCCCCTCATGTTACCCCTAAACTTCAGTCCCTTAATTCTCAAGTCATGTCCCCTTGTTTGAATCTTCCCTACTCTCAGTGGGAAAAGCTTTTCCACGTCAACTCTGTCTATCCCTCTCATCATTTTAAAAACCTCTATCAAGTCCCCCCTTAACCTTCTGCACTCCAAAGAATAAAGCCCTAACTTGTTCAACCTTTCTCTGTAACTTAGTTGCTGAAACCCAGGCAACATTCTAGTAAATCTCCTCTGTACTCTCTCTATTTTGTTGACATCCTTCCTATAATTAGGCGACCAAAATTGTACACCATACTCCAGAATTGGCCTCACCAATGCCTTGTACAATTTTAACATTACATCCCAACTTCTATACTCAATGCTCTGATTTATAAAGGCCAGCACACCAAAAGCTTTCTTTACCACCCTATCTACATGAGATTCCACTTTCATGGAACTGTGCACAGTTATTCCCAGATCCCTCTGTTCACCTACATTCTTCAATTCCCTACCATTTACCATGTACGTCCTATTTTGATTTGTCCTGCCAAGATGTAGCACCTCACACTTATCAGCATTAAACTCCATCTGCCATCTTTCAGCCCACTCTTCCAACTGGCATAAATCTCTCTGTAGACTTTGAAACTCTTCTTCATTACCCGCAACCCCACCTATCTTAGTATCATCTGCATACTTACTAATCCAATTTACCACACCATCGTCCAGATCATTGATGTACATGACAAACAACAGTGGACCCAACACAGATCCCTGTGGCACCCCACTCGTCACTGGCCTCCAACCTGACAAACAACCATCCACCATTACTCTCTGGCATCTCCCATTCAGCCACTGTTGAATCCATCTTGCTACTCCACCATTAATACCCAACCATTGAACCTTCTTAACCAACCTTCCATGAGGAACCTTGTCAAAGGCCTTACTGAAGTCCATATACACAACATCCACTGCTTTACCCTCATCAATTTCCCGAGTAACATCTTCAAAAAATTCAAGAAGATTAGTTAAACATGACCTTCCAGGCACAAATCCATGTTGACTGTTCCTAATCAGACCCTGTTTATCCAGATGCTTATATATATTATCTCTAAGTATTCTTTCCATTAATTTGCCCACCACTGACGTCAAACTAATAGGTCTATAATTGCTAGGTTTACTCTTAGACCCCTTTTCCCTTAGACCCATCTTCAGGCGTTGGGGAAACTCAGCAGGTCGGACAGCATCTGAGGAGTGAGTATGTCGCCAGTTCATTCCCACCACAGATGCTGCCTGCCACTTTGAGTTTTATGTAATTTAAGCAATTTTCTTTAGAATTCTTAACAGGTAATGGTTTCTTAACAGGTAATCGTTAGTTAACAAAATCTATTCATTTCCAAAAGCTTTTCTTTCTTTGAAGCTTGCAATTAAAACTCAGTTTCTCAGAATGAAACTTGATGCTGGTTAGATAGTGTGTAGGAAGGAACTGCAGATGCTATTTTACACTGAAGATAGTCACAAAATGTTGGAGTAACTCAGCGGGACAGGCAGCATCTCTGTAGAGAAGGAATAGGTGGCGTTTTGGGTCGACTCCCATTTGAAGAGATTGTCTCAAGGGTCTTGACCTAAAACATCACCCATTTCTTCTCTCCAGAGACGCTGCCTGCCCTTCTGAGTTACTCCAGCATTTTGTGTCTATCGCTGGTCAGACCGTTATGTTTCTTTCACCATTTTACAGTGTGGATAAGCTGTCCTATCATCTCAGGGTCAAGACCCACATCAGCCTGGCTGAGTCCAAATGTCTTTATCAAAAAAATAGACACAAAATGCTGGAGTAACTCAGCGGGACAGGCAGCATCTCTGGAGAGAAGGAATGGGTGACGTTTTGGGTCAAGACCCTACTTCAGACAAAATGCCACTGCTCCGCATTAAAGGACATGCAAAAACAGCGAACATTTCTCACACTAAAGAGCTTGAGATGATGGTTTCTTCATCGTGATATATGGTTAGTTGGCAACGTTTTATTGAATCATCCCCACTTCCAATCAACCATTTCCTGTTTTTGATAAAAACTGTACAAAGGTCAGTCTGACGACCACATTTTGTCATGTTTAATAATATATATCCACAATAAAATCTGCCGCCAAAATGGTGCAGCAGAGGATTTGATTATCCTTTTTGTGAATCTTTTATTCTCGAGGCAGAATACAGCAGATATCTCTATTATTTGACCAGTTTACAAAAGTTGATCAAGGCTTGTGGAAAGACGCAGCTCAGTTTTCAGACCACCTTTGCATCTTTGAATCCAATATCCAAGCAAAGAGGTCCTTCTGCAGTTGTACAGAGCCCTCGTGAGACCACACCTGGAGTATTGTGTGCAGTTTTGGTCCCCTAATTTGAGGAAGGACATTCGTGGTATTGAGGGAGTGCAGCGTAGGTTTACAAGGTTAATTCCCGGGATGGTGGGACTGTCATATGCTGAGAGAATGGAGCGGCTGGGCTTGTATACTCTGGAGTTTAGAAGGATGAGAGGGTATCTTATTGAAACATATAAGATTGTTAAGGGCTTGGACACGCTAGAGGTATAAACATGTTCCCGATGTTGGGGGAGTCCAGAACCAGGGGCCACAGTTTAAGAATAAGGAGTAAGCCATTTAGAACGGAGACGAGGAAACACTTTTTCTCACAGAGAGTGGTGAGTCTGTGGAGTTCTGCCTCAGAGGGCGGTGGAGGAAGGTTCTCTGGATGCTTTCAGGAGAGAGCTAGATAGGGCTCTTAAAAATAGCGGAGTCTGGGGATATGGGGAGAAGGGAGGAACGGGTTACTGATTGTGGATGATCAGCCATGATCACATTGAATGGCAGTGCTGGCTCGAAGGGTCGAATGGCCTACTCCTGCACCTATTGTCTATTGTCTATTGTCACCCAGACTTATAGGTTTAAGGTGAGATGGGAAAGATGTAATAAGAACCCAAGGGACAACTTTTTCTGCACAGAATGGTGGGCGTATGGCAGTTGAGGCAGGTACTATCACAATATTTAAAAGACATTTAGAAAGGTACATGGACAGGAAAGGTATAGAGGGATATGGGTCAAATGCAGGCAGGTGGGACTAGTGGTGGATGGCGTGGGCAAGCTGGGGCGAAGGACCTGTTTCCGTGCTCAATGAGCCCAATTGAGCTTTCATAAGTGATAGGAGCAGAATTAGGCCATTCGGCCCATCAAGTCTACTCCGCCATTCAATCATGGCTGATCTATCTCTCCCTCCTAACCCCATTCTCCTGCCTTCTCCCCGTAACTCCTGACACCCGTACTAATCAAGAATCGATCTCTGCTGTAAAAATATCCACCGACTTGGCCTCCACAGCCTTCTGTGACAATGAACTCCACAGATTCATCCCTAAAGAAATTCTTCCTCATCTCCTTCCTAAAGGAACGTCCTTTAATTCTGAGGCTGTGGCCTCTGGTCCTAGACTCTCCCACTAGTGGAAACATTCTCTCCACATCCACTCTATCCAGACCTCTAGCTTTGGTCCACTGAAGAGAGATTTCACATTGTTTTTGTGTCAACTATCATATTTTCAAAATAAATGGATTTCAGCAAGTGGATCCCTTTTAGAATATGGAGGCTGCAACAATATTTATTATGGTTTGAAGTGACTCAGTGGATGTAGGCTCTGCCTGGGGTAATGGTTCTAACCTTTCACATAGGCATAATCTTTGATCCCAGCCCAAATGGCAAAATGAGAATTGTTCACATGTTGGAACAAGTAGGTAAACCATCAGTTTGAATCCCTGTTCCCAATGCAGTTACAACCTAGCGGTATAAATATTGACCTCTAACTTCTAGTAAATCTTATTATCGCACTTTTTCCGTCCCGCCCCCACACTAGTTCTCCGACCAGTCTGTCTGTCCTCCTAGTTAAATTTCATCTTTGAATGCTTCATAATCACCTTTCCCTCACTAACAATGATCTATTCTACATTTTCCTTGAACCTCGTCCCCTTTGATGTCTTGTTTTCACACCTCACACTTCCATATCTCCGTTTCTCCCCCTCCCCTACTCTCAGTCTCAAGGAGGGTCTCGACCCGAAACATCACCCTTCTCTCCAGAGATGCTGCCTGACCCGCGGAGTTACTCCAGCATTTTGTGTCTATCTTCCATGTAAATCAGCATCTGCAGTTCCTTCCTCCACGTGTTACAGATCATGCTACTGTGAGAAGGGCTTGTTTGGGACAGCAGCTCACTGCTATGTGTTCTTACCAAATAACCCCACAGCCAGGAACCCTAACAAATTGTTGCTCATTCCTGTATGTGTTGGAGCACTTAGACATGCTCAGAAGGCAAAGGATACTAGTATTCAATAGACAATAGACAATAGGTGTAGGAGTAGGCCATTCGGCCCTTCGAGCCAGCACCGCCATTCAATGTGATCACAGCTGATCATCCCCAATCAGTACCCTGATCCTGCCTTCTCACCATATCCTCTGACTCCACTATCTTTAAGAGCCCTATCTAGCTCTCTCTTGAAAGCATCCAGAGAACCAGCCTCCACCGCCCTCTGAGGCAGAGAATTCCGCAGATTCATAACCCTCTGTGAGAAAAAGTGTTTCCTCGTCTCCGTTCCAAATGGCTTCCTCCTTATTCTTAAACTGTGGCCTATTCAAGGATTGGTTTGCTTCATTGTAGGTTTGAGAACTCCGCTGACAGGCTATTCTTCATTTGACTCTTTTAGTTTAGTTTAGAGATACAGCACGGAAACAGGCCTTTCGGCCCACCAAGACCGCAAAGACCAGTGATCCCCACACTTAACACTACCCTAAACACACACTAGGGACAATTTTACATTTACACCAACCCAATTAACCTGCGTCTTTGGAGTGTGGGAGGAAACCAAAGATGTCGGAGAAAACCCACGTGGTCACGGGGAGAACCTACAAACTGCGTACAGACAGCACCTGTAGTCAGGATCGAACCCAGGTCCCTGGTGCCGTAAGGCAGCAACCCTACCATGGCGTCCCCTAGGTCTCCTCTCTTCATCTCCCGTCCCCCATTTCCATTTTATTCCCTCCCCCTTTCCTATTCCCCCCAATCCCACAAAGTCCCCTTCCACCTATGTCCCTCCCTCCGGCTTTACCATTCACTCCTCTTCATATCTAACACCTTCCTATCAACGTTTCACCTCCAGCCTTGGTCACTTACTCCACTCATCTGCCAGTGAAACTTCCCCCCTCCCTGCCTCACCTGTATCCACCCATCACTTACCAGGCTTTCACCTGCCTCCACCCTAGTCACAAAATCCTGGAGTAACTCAGCGGGAACAAGTGTCTCGACCCGAAGCATCACCTATTCCTTCTCTCCAGAGATGCTGCCTGTCCTGCCGAGTTAGTCCAGCATTTTGTATCTACCTTCGAATTAAACCAGCATCTGCAGTTCTTTCCTACACATTTTGCCCACTGTAGTCATACAGCACTGACTATACTCACCTCCCATTTCCTGCTTTCTAACCCTTCCCCCCCCACCAATCCCATCGGTCTTAAGAAGGGTCCCAATATGAAACGTCATCGGTCCATTCCCTCCAGACACTGCCTGCCAGCCCAGAACTTTGCATTTTGGTCTTCAGCTAACTTGCCTAACAATACAGAGCTTCACACTCCTCCCTTCCAACCCCCCATCCAGCAATCCGTCTGAAGAAGGGTCCCGACCCGAAACGTCACCTATCCATGTTCTCCAGAGATGCTGCCTGACCCGCTGAGTTACTCCAGCACTCTGTGAAACGTCACCTATCCATGTTCTCCACAGATGCTGCCTGACCCGCTGAGTTACTCCAGCACTCTGTGAAACGTCACCTATCCATGTTCTCCACAGATGCTGCCTGACCCGCTGAGTTACTCCAGCACTCTGCGTATTTGTCTGTAAACCAGCATCTACAGTTCCTTGTTTCTACTTCTCACTGGCCATGCTCTCTACTGAATGTATGTCAAAAGATTGGTTTTGGACAAAATAAAAGCTGACGGGGCCTTAAAATAGTTTCTAGTACCGTACAGCCGGCAGATATGATGGTTCACAAATCAGTACTGAATACCCTGTCTGAGATCAGGTCAGTTTACTTTATTTTCAAGTCAAGTCAAGTTTATTCGTCAAATACACATACGAGATGTGCAGTGAAATGAAAAGTGGCAATGCTCGTGGACTTTGTGCAAAAAACAAACAAACAAACAATCAAACAGAATGGAACAGAATCACATACTTTTACATATTAAATATTGTCATGTGTACCGAGGTACAGTGAAAAACTGCTATCCAGTCAGCAACGAAACAATGCATGATTACACTCGAGGCATTCACAGTGTGCAGATACATGATAATGGAACAATGTTTAGTGCAAGATAAAGTCAGCAAAGTCTGATCAAGGATAGTCCAAGGGTCACCAATGAGGTAGATATTCATTGAGGACTGCTCTCTGGTTGTGGTAGGATGGTTCAGTTGCCTGATAACAGCTGGGAAGAAACTGTCCCTGAATCTGGAGGTGTGCGTTTTCAAACTTCTATCGCTTCTGCCTGATGGGAGAGGGGAGAAGAGGGAGTGGCCAGGGTGCGACTGGTCCTTGATTATGCTGCTGGCCTTGCCGAGGCAGCGTGAGGTGTAGATGGAGTCCCTGTATCCAGAGATGCTGCCTGTCCCACCGAGTTAATCCAGCATTTTGTGTCTATCTTGAACGGAAGGGAGGTTGGTTGGCGTGATGGTCTGGGGTGCGTGCTGGTGGAAAGACGGTGTGTGTGACAAAGTCTGGAACTAATGCACAGTAAACACAATGGTCTGAGCCATTCAGGATGCCATCCAGTCACAACCAGACTATTCATCACCAACAACTTCCCCCACCATAAAACACCAAAGGGGAGCTTCACACTGGGCAAAAACATTTACATTCTGCCACAGGGCACAAACACTGCCAAAGAAAATCCAAACTCCTTTTCACCTGGTAACTGGCCCTTCCACTATGCTTCAGATTGGCACGATTTAACCAGGTAACAGGGATTATTGAACTCCTGCATGGATGGTCAATATTTCAGACTGCTCTCTGCTCCAGTTTAAAATAGCACAAACTACTTGGAAAAGATGAGACTTTCTCATCTGGCGAATGTTCAAACAGCCTGTCTCTCGTTTCCCTTTCCCCTGACTCTCAGACTGAAGAAAGCTCGATTTCTTCTCTCCAGAGATGATGTCTGTCCCGTTGAGTTATTCCGGCTTTTTGTGTCTACCTTAGGTTTAAACCGAGAGGCATCTGCAGTTCCTTCCTGCACGGAAAAAAAAATCAGCAATGCGCGCGTTTTAAACTTGCTGCTGAGAAATCTTTCCCATGTGTTCAGAGGATAAAATGTAAGCCATCAAGCTAGATGTGTCAGATGTGGGGAAATCATGTGCTTTCAATGGTGCATTGTCTAACAAACGGGTGCACGACCAGACTCTCCGTCTCATTTTTGTGTGTAGTTGCCCCCGTTTTCCTCGCGTTTGCAGACTCTGCCGCTGTGATGTTATCCAGCTTTGGCCGGGAAGGTGTGGACCGACTACGCCGTGTAGCTGTGCGGGAATGCCGGGTTTAAATGGAGCAATGCGGCTCTGGGCAGCGGGTCCGGAGACAGGTTCTGTGTGATTTACCGCAGGCACCAGACATTTCGGCGCACAGCACGTCTGGGTTTGAAATGCACGTCTCCGCACTATTCAGCTGCTCAATTATTGATCGTCGCGGCGGCTCGCTTTGTCTTCCACCCAGTGGCCCAAAGTGGATTGAGGGGAGGGGAGATTCTCTTCCGATGAAACCTGCCGCAAAGGTGGCCATCATTAAACTCTCATCGGCTGCACCACGCACAAACTGGCGCTAATCAAATTAAGGACATGCGTTGGAGAGAGGGAGAGAGGGGTGTAGGAAGCTACAATGGAACAAGTACTCACGCAGAAACACTATGCCGCGCTGTGTCGGAATGAACTGCAGATGCTGGTTTACACCGAAGGTAGACACGAAATGCTGGAGTAACTCAGCGGGACAGGCAGCGTCTCTGGAGAGAAGGAATGGGTAACGTTTCTGGTCGAGACCCTTCTTCAGCTGGTTTTCAGATTCCAAGTCTGTGGTGGGAAACGCGGGGCCCCATTGCAGGCAGGATGTGTAGGAAGGAACTGCTGATGCTGCTTTACACCAACGATAGACAAAATACTGGAGTAACTCAGCGGCTCAGGCAGCACATCTGGCGAGAAGGAATGGGCGAAGTTTCGGGGCGAGACCCTTCTTCAGACTCAGTTACTCCAGCCTATTGAGTCTATCTACCCATTACAGACAGGGTGATCGGTGGAATCTTAGTCGTCTCCACAACACAGTCGCTCAGATGGAATCCACGCAGCGGAAAGCAGGAACTGCAGATGCTGATTAATACACACAAAAAAGCACAACGTGCTGGAGTAACCCAGTAGGTCAGGCAGCATCTCTGGAGATCGGGGATAGGTAGACCTTCTTACTGAACTGAATGGTCCAAAGATTCCCACAACCTGAGCCGTTTGCACAAAGTCTGAAGAAAGGTCCCGATCCAAAACGTCGCCTATCCATGTTCTCCACAGATGCTGCCTGACCCGCTGAGTTACTCCAGCACTCTGTGAAACGTCACCTATCCATGTTCTCCACAGATGCTGCCTGACCCGCTGAGTTACTCCAGCACTCTGTGAAACGTCACCTATCCATGTTCTCCACAGATGCTGCCTGACCCGCTGAGTTACTCCAGCACTCTGTGAAACGTCACCTATCCATGTTCTACACAGATGCTGCTTGACCCGCTGATTTCTCATGCTGTGAGGTTTAGCCTCAATGATCACTTTAGAGACACAAACCCTTTGAGTCTACGCCGACAATTGATTGCCCTAATTGATTACACTAACATAAACACACTAGGGACAATTTTACCAAAATACACCAGCTAAACACATACACGTCTTTGGAGTGTGGTTGGAAAACGGAGCTCCCGGAGAAAACCCACGCGGTCACGGGGAGAACGGACAAACTCCGTACAGATAGCACCCGTAGTCAGTGTGGAACCCGGGTTGCTGGTGCTGTGAGGCAGCAACTCTACCGCTGCGCCACCGTGCGCTCTCGGTCTATCTACCATCGCGGTGGCCGCGGGAAGACCCAGAGCTGCCTCTCCGCATGTACCTGTTACGCTAATGTAGCCGCCGGGCAACTCCGGATAAATCTCCTCTCCACCTCCCGCCTGCCCAACGCTGGGATTGGAGGAATGTGGCGCTATAGAGAGACAGGGTAGTTGCTCCATAGATAATAACGAAGTCGGGAAGCTTGCGGCGACACATTATGCCATGTGCGAGACTGTGTTGGTTAGCCACAGAGAGCTGGAGTAACCCAGAGGGTCAGGCAGCATCTCTGGAGCAAAGGAATGGGTGATGTTTCGGGTCGGGACCTGGGAGAGGGGCCCGACTCCCCCGCTAGCGTGGAGATGCTTTTTGGCGGTGAAGCATCTATGCTCAGTCCGCAAGGCGCCGGCCGCACCGGAGGCTCGTTACTGAAGCCAAGTCCATCGCCACTTTCCGCACCCCATTCTCCCAAACAAAGGCGCAAGTAGTTGGCAAGTTGTGCCCGTGTGTGTCGCTCGCTGGGTATGAACCAGCGCCGCACCCCCGCTCTCACTCTTCCCTCCACAACGCGGGCCGGCCAGCTCGAAAGATAGGCCAGTAAAACTCGTTCCAGGTTATAGAAACAAAAGAACTACAACTGCTGGATTATACCAAAGGTAGACACAGAATGCTGGAGTAACTCAGCGGGACAGGCAGCATCTCTGGAGAGAAGGAATGGGTGGCGTTTCGGGTCGAGACCCTTCTTCAGACTGAGACTCAGGGAAGAGAGAGACACATAGATATATTGAAGGGCGAGATGTGAAAACGAAGATTGGTTCATAAGTGAGAGGAGCACAATTAGGTCATTCGGCCCATCATGGCTGATCTATCTTTCCCTCTTAACCTCATTCTCCCGCCTTCTCCCCGTATCTCTTGACTCCCGTACTAATCAAGGTTCATTGTTGGCCAGGGGAAGCTGCCAACGAGGCATGCGATCAGTAAAATCTAATCTGGAGGATAGTGAAACTAGTCAGATAGGGGAGAGATGGAGAGAGGGAGAGTGGGGGCGAGAGAGAGAGAGAGATAATTAGTTACTTGAAGTTAGAGAAGTCAATGTTCATACCGCTGAGGTGCAAGCTGCCCAAGTGGAATACAGTTGCTGTTCCTCCAATTTGCACTGGGCCTCACTCTCATCGTGGAGGGGGTCAGTGTGATGGGTTAAGTGGAAGAGCCGTGTAAACGAGGCGAGATTTGTTTAGTTTACAGATACAGCGCGGAAACAGGCCCTTCGGCCCACCGAGTTCACACCGACTAGCGATCACCGCACTATCCTACACACACTGGGGACAATTTACATTTATACCAAGCCTATGTACCTACAAATCTTTGGAGTGTGGAAGTGTTCCACCCGGAGAAAACCCACGCGGTCACGGGGAGAAGGTGCAAACTCCACACAGACAGCACCCGTAGTCAGGGTCGAACCCGGCTCCCTGCCGCCGTGCAGTGGGGAAGCAGCCGCGGCTGAGAGTCAAAGGGCCGGCTGACGGCGAGCGGTGGCCTCACTCTGACAGTGTTAGACCCCCGTCTATATAATAAAGGTCGCACAGACATCCGCTCGTTGAAACTCTGTGGCCCAGCGGTAGAGTTGCTGCCTCACAGCGCCAGAGACCCGGGTTCAATCCTGACTACGGGCGCTGTCTGTACCGAGTTTGTACGTTCTCCCCGTGCAGTTTTCTCCGGGTGCTCCGGTTTCCTCCCACACTCCAAATCCGTACAGGTTTGTAGGTTAATTGGCTTTGATAAAAGTTTAAATAGTCCTTGGTGTGTGTGGGGGGATAGTGTTAGTGTGCGGGAATCGCTGGTCAGTGCGGACTCGGTGGGCCGAAGGGCCTGTTTCCGCGCTGTATCTCTAAACTAAAGTGAACGTTCACTGGCCCCGGGATAAAGAGCCGTGGACAAAATGCAGTCAAAGTTCACCCCTCCCCGTGGAGTGGCCGTGACATAGACTCGCGTGTCCGACCCTCTGTATGTGGAGGGAGGCTGTAGATGCTGGTTTATGCTGCAGACAGACACAACAATGCTGGAGTAACTCAGCGGGACAGGCAGCGGCATCTCTGGCAGCGGCTGCTGGCCATTATGTATGTCTGGCCTTCAGGTGAAGCGGCTCAGTGGGTGGTGGGGACTGAGGGAGGGAGGGAGGGAGGAGAGGCAGAGAGGGGGGAGGGAGGGAGGAGTCGTCTGAGATGACAGACAAAGAAGGGTCCAAAACAAAACACCGATGCAGGTTGCCAGCATTATCCCGAGAGTGGGAGACGGATTGGAGGTCCAAAGGCTGGCCAGACTGCGTGAGAACGAGAGGGCACGGCTCAGGGCTGGCTGTGGGTGTGCGGGGCTGGGGAACGAGTGTATACACACACACACACACTGCCCGCCGACTGCTCTTTGTTTCAGTGCAGGCGGCGCGGCTCGGCTGAAGTCTATGCCGCTGTGAGACGGGCAGGGTTGGGAGCAGCCCTCCTTGCCCCCGGGCATCGGTCACGTCTCCTCCCGGACGCCGGGCACGGGGTGGGGGGAATACCGGGGCCACAGATTTCATCCCCATCTCGCCGGGATAACGCGTCGCGCTGTCTGCGTTGCGAGCGGCCGGCAAATCCCGGCTCCATCGGATGCCGACTGTTAATCCCCTCGCACCCCCTCCATCTACCCATCCCTCCCTCTCTCTCCCCCTCCCACCCCTCTCTTCTCTCCCTCTCTCTCCCCTTTCTCTCCCCCTCTCCCTCACCCCCCCTCTCCCTCTCTCCTTCCACAAGGAAGCGCCGAGCTGCACAATCAGAGCTGCCGACCCACAAACTTCAAACGCTTTAGCAGCGCATTAATGCATCGGACGCCGGGAAAGCCAGCGCCCGGAATGCAGAAGGGTCTCGACCCAAAACGTCACCCATTCCTTGTCTCCAGAGATGCTGCCTGTCCCGCTGAGTTACTCCAGCATTTTGTGTCTATCTTCACTGTGTCTGTGCGGGGCGAGAGATAGCGAGTGCATGGACAGAGATACTCACGGTTGAGTGGAGGGAAGGGAGCGTTGTCTCTGTCTCTGTGAGTCGGCGAGTCCCCGGTCATTGTACAGTGTGCATGCCTCCAGTGACAGGCAGCCGCCAGTGTGTACACATCCCCAGTGCCGCTGCTGCACGGTGCACTATATAACTCTCATGTGAAAGACAGCGCAGTCGCCACAAGCGGCGCACCCACTCGCACCATTGGCTTGGCGCATCGTCTTTAAGAGAGACGTTCTCCACTCTATTGGCCGCGGCGGTGGACTGAAAGGTGTCTGGTCCCTCCCAGAAATGGAGCCGGCTCCAGCTCCACGGCAGGAGGGAGGGGAGCAGAAGGAAGGGTGGGAGGGGAGGGGGAGGGAGGGAGAAGAGGGGAGAAGTTGAGAGGAGATGGGGCGCAGGTTGAAGTCATCAGGACCAAGGATGGGAAGCTTTACTAGAACAATGTTGAGGATATTTGGAGACCCAAGGAACTGCAGATGCTAGGATCTCGAGGAAGACACAAAGTGCTGGAGGGTTCAGCGGGTCAGGCAGCATCTGTGGAGGGAAATGGACAGATGACGTTTCGTGTCGGGACCCTTCCTTTAGACTGTTAGCACCGGCGGTTGGGGGGGGGGGGGGGGGGGGGGAGTGAGAGAGGGTTTGGCCATTGGCGAGAGGAGGAGAGCGTCTGGCATACTTTAAAGAGATGTGGCAGTGATCTCCATTGTATAATGGAGACACAAGGAACTGCAGAGGCTGGGATCTTGAGCAAGACACAATGTGCTGGAGGAACTTTGCCAGACCGTTGTGCAGGAAGGAACTGCAGATGCTGTTTTATCTGAAGATAGACACGAAATGCTGGAGTAACTCAGCGGGTCAGGCAGCATCTGTGAAGAACATGGATAGGTGACATTTCACAGAGTGCTGGAGTAACTCAGCGGGTCAGGCAGCATCTGTGGAGAACATGGATAGGTGACATTTCACAGAGTGCTGGAGTAACTCAGCGGGTCAGGCAGCATCTGTGGAGAACATGGATATGTGACATTTAGGGTTGTGACCCTTCTTGAGACTGATTGTAGTAATGGGAGAATTGGAAGTAATGGAGAAAACAGGACAAATTGTGGCCCAAATCCATGCCAAAGTTTGAGTCTTCCAGTGTGGAGTTGTACAGCACAGAAACAGGCTCTTTCACCCACCTTGTCCACGCTGACCAAGTTGGCATGCTGGGTTAGGCACATTTTCTAAAAGCTGGAGTAAGTCAGCGGGTGAGACAGCATCTCTGGAACAAAGGAATAGATGACGTTTCGGGTCGAGACCCTTCTTCAGACAATCGCTTCAGACAATCTCGACCCGAAATGTCACCCATTCCTTTTCTCTAGAGATGCTGTCTGAACCGTTGAATGACTCCAGCTTTTAGTATCCATCTTCGGTTTAAACCAGCATCTGCAGTTCCTTCCTACACATTAGTTTAGCAGGCAAGGTTCCCATAGCTGATGGTCACCATCCACATACTGTAAGCCACACATCAGGTTTTACAGGAGACAGGGAGACTGCAGATCCTGCAACCTGGATGACCCCTGCCGGAACTCAGTGAGTCAAGCAGCATCTGTGGAGGCAGAGTCACGGTGACCATTTCGTGTAGACGGCTGACATCTGGACCTGATTCAGATCTCGACCCAAAACTTCAACCATGCCTCTGCCTCCATGTGTTGTACAGGTGTGATCTTCACGGAGGTTTTTATACCATGTTTTTCATCCCTATCCGTATCTCATTATCACCTACCCTACAGCCTACAATGGAGCATTGTGGGCTCCACCTTTCTTTGATCATCATTGTTATTTGCGTATCTTTAATGCATTTGTTCTAAGTACCTTCTATAACTCTCACTTCCCTTTCCTCGAACTCTCAGTCTGAAGAAGGGTCTCGACACAAAATGTTACCTGTTCCTTTTCTCCAGAGATGTTGCCGGACCCACTGAGTTACTCCAGCTTTTATAACTAAACACACATTGTTTCAGAATTGCTTTGAGCAGTCACGGTGGGTTTTCTCCGAGATCTTCGGTTTCCTCCCACACTCCAAAGACGTACAGGTTTGTAAGTAAATTGGCTTAGTAAATGTAAAAAAATGTCCCTAATGGGTGTAGGATAGTGTTAATGTGTGGGGATCGCTGGTCGGCACGGACCCGGTGGGCCGAACGGCCTGTCCTATTTGCTGGATAGAGTGAGGAGAGGATGTTTCAACTAGTGGGAGAGCTTAGGACCAGAGGTTATAGCCTCAGAATTAAAGGATGTATCTTTAATATGGAGATGAGGAGGAATTTCTTCAGCCAGAAGATGATGAATTTGTGGAATTCATCGCCACAAGCAGCAGTGGAGCCCAAGTCATTGGGTATTTTCAAACCAGAGATTGATAGGTTCTTGATTAGTAAGGGCATCAAAGGTTATGGGGAGAAGGCAGGAGAATGGGGTTGTGAGGGAAAGATAAATCAGCCGTGATTGAATGGCGGAGTAGACTTGATGGGTTGAATGGCCTAATTCTGCTCCTATGACATGATCGCTAATCACTATGGGATGGGCTACAATAGAACAGAGAATAGTACAGCACAGGATCAGGTCCTTCGGCCCACATAGTCTATACCAACCATGATGCCATCTAAACTAATCTCACCTACTTGTCCGTGATCGATACACTTCTATGCACTCCCTGTCCATGTGCCTCTTAAACGCCACTGCTTCCACCAACCCCTCTGGGAGTGTGTTCTAACCAAAGGAAAATGGAAAAAAACTTGCTTCACAAATCTCCTTTAAACATCCCCCTCTCACCTTCAATCCAGCATTTGACATTTCCACTCTGGGAGAAAAAAAACCGTCTCGACCCTATCTACGCCTTTCATAATTGCAAACAATATATGAAGAATATTGGAATATAAGATTTCTAGATTTATAAATTTGTAGAGCTTAAATAATGAGAGCTCTTAAACAGCCCCAGAGTTAGAATGAGGTAAGAAAATGCTTAGAATTTAAAGTGAAAGAAAAATAATATGAAATGTAGTGAAGCAAAATAACAAAGGTTTCTTAAGGCCAGATTGTCTATCCCCATCTACAAGTTTGCATAAGACACCACTGTGGTGGGCTGGATCACAAACAATGACAAGACGGAGTACAGGAAGGAAATAGAGAACTTAGACTGTGAAGAAGGGTCTCGACCCGAAACGTCACCCATTCTTCTCTCCAGAGATGCTGCCTGTCCTGCTGAATTACTCAGGCATTTTGTGTCTATCTTAGCAACATGGTGTCAGAACAATAACCTTTCCCTCAATGCCAGTAAGATGAAGGAGTTAATTATTGTCCAGGAAGCATGGTGGAGTACATGCCCCAATCAGCATCAATGGTGCAGAAGTGGAAATGGTTGGGAATTTTAAGTTCCTCTGTGTTAATATTACCAACGATCTATCATGGAGCAAACACATTGGAGCGACAGCCAAGAAGCCACACCCACACCTCTACTTCCTTAGGAGAATGACATTTGGCATGTCTCCAGTGACTCTTATGAATTTCTACAGATAAGCATACTGTTGGGATCACAGCTTGGTTTGGGAACAGCTCTGCCCAAGACCACAGGAAATTACAGAGATGTAGGTGTAGCCCAGTCCATCATAGAGATCTGACTCCCCACCATTGGCTCCATCTACACCTCATGCTGCCTCTGTTAAATAAAGACTATATTTATCCTACTGAAGAGACAAACCACAAAATCTGCTCTTACATTAAGTTCTCCACACTGCACCATGAAATTAATAAACACTCAGAAAGATATGAGTTATCAAATTATTTTTTATTTCTCTGAATAGTATCTTCTTCTAACGTATGGTGTGCACAGCCTAAAGTTGTAGGACAACTTGTTCTATTTGATCTATTTGTTTGTGCACGCCGGGTTGATTGCATTAGTCGAAATAAGGTTGCAATCTCCCACTGCTCCAATTAAGTAAAAAGTATTTAATCAAAGGAGCTGCACAAGAGGATTGTCGACACAATGAACTGCAAATGTTGGAATCCGGCATAAAGCACAAGTGTTGGAATCAGAAGAATGGTCTTGACTCAAAACGTCACCTATCCATGTTCTCCACAGATGCTGCCTGACCCGCTGAGTTACTCCAGCACTCTGTGAAACGTCACCTATCCAAGTTCTCCAGAGATGCTGCCTGACCCGCTGAGTTACTCCAGCACTCTGTGAAACGTCATCTATCCAAGTTCTCCAGAGATGCTGCCTGACCCGCTGAGTTACTCCAGCACTCTGTGAAACGTCACCTATCCATGTTCTCCAGAGATGCTGCCTGACCCGCTGAGTTACTCCAGCATTTTGTGTCTATGGACAATAGACAATAGGTACAGGAGTACACCATTTGGCCCTCAGCCAACGCTGCCATTCACAGTGATCATGACTGATCATCCACAATCAGTACCCCGTTCCTGCCTTCTCTCCATATCCCCTGACTCCGCTATCTTTAAGAGCTCTATCTAACTAGAAAGCATCCAGAGAATCGGCCTCCACCTCCCTCTGAGGCAGAGAATTCCGCAGATTCATAACCCTCTGTGTGAAAAAGGTATTCCTCATCTCTGTTTTAAATGGCTTACCCCTTATTCTTAAACTGTGGCCCCTGGTTCTCGACTCCCCCAACATCGGGAGCATGTTTCCTGCCTTTAGCGTGTCCAAACCCTTAATAATCGTACATGATTCAATAAGATCTCCTCTCATCCTTCTAAATTCCAGAGTATACAAGCTCAGCCGCTCCATTCTATCAACATGTGACAGTCCCGCCATCCCGGGATTTAATCTCGTGAACCTACGCTGCACTCCCTCAATAGCAAGAATTTCCTTCCTCAAATTTGCAAAACTGCACACAATACTAGTAAGATTAAATGAGAACTTACCAGTTTGAAGTTTGATCTGTATTTTATGAGGAGTTACGATGAGGGATTACGTGAAGAACCCGTCCAGCACGCATGCGCGACATACTTCAAAACAGCGGTGTGGAATCACCGACAGACACAGTAATTGAAATAAATATAGTAAAGAAAAGGAGAGCTTAAATACCAGTTGATCTCTATAATTAAGGGTGGGAGCGGAGGGCACGTAATCCCTCATCGTAACTCCTCATAAAATACAGATCAAACTTCAAACTGGTAAGTTCTCGTTTAATCTTACTATTTTACTTCGGAGTCACGTGAGTGACTACGTGAAGATTTTAAAGCTCTGTGATTTCAAACCGTGTAACAGTTCATACTTCACACGCTGCCGAAGTCATTCGAGGGAGGAAGTATGTTATCGTAATCAACCATGAATCTGTTTGTAAAACAATAATGGTGTTATTAACAATAACAAGACCAAAATGCTCCCCCCGGGCTTAAATTATATATTTGCAGATTCTAATACTTTTTCTGCAAACGATACAGGTTCTGCCAGCGGCTTGTTATAAAAGTTTGGAACGTATACTCCCTAGACCACCCCGCTGTAGCCAGGATGTGGTCCATAGGCTCGTCCATCCTCTTAGTCACTGATGTGGATGCTGCCCTGGTGGAGTAAGATTTATACACGTTAGTATGTACTCCAGCAACTCCCAGTACCTGCTTGAGCCACTTGAGATAGTTTGGCTCGTCACCCGACCATAAAGTTTCTTGTGGCTGACCCATATGGCTTTTTCTCTCCCTCGAGGATTACTTATTGTGTTGATGTAGTTCAATAAGTGGGTCATGACACATAACCGTGGTTCAGATGGGTAGACCATGACTAGACCTGATGTTCCTGGTCTGCTCTGTTTGACCAGCCCCTAATGGTAAATGTAACATGATCTAGTAGACCATATTGTCAAATCGTAGATGGAGGAAACTGGACTCTTTGTGCTGAGACAAGGCCATCAGCATGACCGTCTTCAGGGTGGGCTGTTCCAGGGTGAGGGACCTGGCTGGTGACCATCCCCTAAGGTATGTCAGGTCCACACTGACATCCCAGATTTGGGTGTACCTAGGTCTGGGGGATTAGAGTTGAATATGCCTCTCCTGAGTTTGATCACCAGCGGGTGGTACGCTATGGCCTGTTGTCCTGGTGCCTGAGTTAAGTAGGCTGACAGAGAACTTCTGGCTGTGTTGATGGCGCAGTAGCTGAGTCCTTCATTGTGGTGAAGACCTGCCAGGAACTCCAGTACAGGTTTTGTTGTAGTTGAATATGTAGTTCCTGTATTTGAATAGTATCTTCCCACTTCTTGGTGTCCGCCAAGTATGTTCCCTAGTGGATATGCGATGGGATGCTGTCATCGTGTCGATAGTGCTGTCTGACAATCCAGGCCCAGCAGTGGTCTTCCCAATTCTGCAACCCAGGCCCAGTAATGGTCTTTTCAAATCTGCAACCCAGTAGTTTAATTTATCGTGGCATGTGCGTAGTTCAGCGGGAATGAATTCATTGCCACTGCCTCAAAGTTTGGTTTCATGCGACATACATCGGTACGTGGTGATTCAATTGAAATACAGGGAAATCGATATCTGGTGTTCCATATAGCTTTGTAATTTCAGCAAATACTTTGGTTTAATATGTCTGTTTACAGTATTTAGCTCACCTGGTAGGTACGTTTGCTGATGGTCGAATATGTTTGACGACCTACGGTTACCAATTATTAAATAAATTGTCACATGATATCGATTTATTCTGCCCAAGTGGTTTGGTATATGCCACCACTGTGATGTTGTTAATTTATAAACGAACATGCAAAATGGTGCACTACAGAATAATATGCTTTACCAATAGAACGTGCTCAATATTTCCAACTAGGTTTTACGCCCAGTGTCTATAATGATGACGACTCCAGATTAGTCCATTTGCCACCATGTTCTGGGTATGGGTATTTAGTTTAAAACATTAGCACCTTAGCTCTAATGGAAAGGTTCAAGTTAAGTAGCTGGAAATGCTGCTACTAACTCCCAATTACTCTAGCCACTTGTTGAATGGTTGGTTGATACCATTAATTGTTACAGGTTGTGTCATATGCTGACTCTCCTTATGGCAATGTTATAGATGAGTGGGTAGAGTTAATTGAATACCAGATAGTCAATAGTAGTGGATGGTGTCAACGTAGATCTATCTGGATAGAATGACAGGCTCGGCTAAATAAGTATAGTAGCTAATGCTGCTGATTTAGCTATTTCCATGGATTTGTCTGTCGTAAATATCATAGAGACATGCCATGACGATATGTTCCTTAATAGTGTCAGAGCTGGTTTGAATATCTGGGAACAGTTTTGGCTGATATTAGCCATAGTCGACAATTTATACTGCCATAGTTACCCCATCCAGGTAAATAGGTATCTCCGAAATGTTATGAATGGGTACTGAATAGTATGCATCTTTAAACTGATGTCTACCATAAAGTATCCTAGGAAATACATGGTTAGCAGTTACAATTTTCCATAAGTGTGTAACCTGGTGAAATACTCAAGTGGTTTTTTGGTACCAAAGGTTCATATTAGGTTGTTTATGAGCCCTTGTATATCAATGATGGTGCGACATTCACCATCTTGGGTTTGTTGGTACCAAAGGTTCATATAGACTTCTTTATGACCCCTAATATATCTTTTCCAGTTAGCTAGTCCCTCATGTTCTTTTTTAGTGGGAGGGTAGTCCCCTTGGGGTGCATGCTGAACTGGTAATATATGGTCCCTAGATAAGGGACGTGCCAGATATTAAACTGATAAAAACAGATATTATACTTGATCTTAGCCAAAAGGCCGAGAAGTGATGGGATTCTTAATTCAATTTTTATCCTTGAATACTTTTGGTATATAACTACCAAGTGTGATAGTTCTTCATGCTTCCAAACCCAGGTGTGATTTCCCCCCCCCCTGTTAGTACTAACCCTTCACCTTTTATGTGATGGTAGGAACCATACTTATCTGTCTTCACTGTTGTTTAGTGGTGTGTACATTTCTTCGGTTTCTGGTTCCTTGTCTTTAGGGATGGTGTTGTTGGGGGGTGGCGCATTTTCCATGGGGCCCGCTCTGGACCCTGGCCTGAAAGGGCTTACTGGGGGTTGGCATGCGGGCCCCGAGCTTTCACCAGTACTATTAAGTAGACGCCTACTGGTGGACGCCTGGAGGTACTGCTGTCTGATTTTGTGTGGTGCTCATTCCAGGCCCTGCCCTCTTGATGCCGAATATTTTGGATACTTCGTCCAGTTTCTTAGGCTTGGTTTGATAATTTAGCCAGATAGCAGGATCTATGGTTGTGAGGTCGGCGTTCTCACAGTCCTGTGAATTTTAGGTTGAGGGCAGGTTTTATAACTTCCTGAGAAGTTGCGGAGCATCTGTGAACAGTTGGGTCAGGTGTTTTGCCATACTACCCTGCCCCTCTGGAATGAGCATGCGAAAATGATAGCCGACGTCAGGGGTATCAAATGCAATTTAAGATATTTGGGTTTTAAAAAGCTATGCTCAATAACGGTGGGCACTTTGAGTAAATGCAATTTAGGGGAGGCATGATGAAATCCAACGCCTCATGACTACCTGTCTTGGAGAGGTTTTTGAAAAGAACAGGTAGTAAGCTGGCCGTCAGTTGAGACTGAAAAGCCATCTCGCTAGTGGTGGAGCCACATAGCGGCCACACCCAGCAGCTCTTCCTGATCCTGTACCTCAAGCATACTCCCGGTGTTGTTCAGCCAGTGACCCCTCTTCTTGACCAGCCCAGCACTGGTCACCATCGATCCCTCGACAAGGGAGATGGCCAGTGCTGTTAGTGCACTGGAGCGGGAGTGTTATGCTCCCTTGGCAGACTTGCCCCTGCTCCTGAGGCAGTCTCGCTGGAGTTTTTAGCTCCATGACCTTGCTCTAGGCTTGGAGAACAGACACTTACTTGTTCTCGTTTGAAGTGCCGATTCCATCTTCTGTGTCTGTCTCCAGCCCGAGGTGTTGTTGCTGGCTTTGCTCAAGAGGCTGTCTGCCGTTTTCGGGCGTCGTTTCTGCGGTTCTCGGGCGGCGAGTCTCCTTGTCGGGAGATGCAGGGATTACCGGCCGGTTTTTTGAATTTCCCTCCAGTCCGCTGCTGTTGGTCAAACAGCTGTTAGCGGACTGGGCATCGGCTCATTACCCTGACTGTGGACCGCAGCGTGTGCGGTCCAGGTGCCGCCACTCCCCCCTCCACTGACGGAACGCTCCTTCCCTGAAGTCGAACGGGGGCCGCTTCCCTCTGTGCTGCTTTGCTGTCTCCAGTTCCCCTGGAGCAACAAAGAGTAGCAAAGTCACGAGTTTAACTTGTAACTAAGTACTTACCTAACGGTCCGTTTCTTCAGGCTTGTAGCCTGTACTCCCGTTCGTCGCTGTTGCATCTGCGTGAACGCTATGCCGCGCATGCGTGCTGGACGGGTTCTTCACGTAGTCACTCACGAGACTCCGAAGTAAAATCCAGGTGTGGTCTCACTAGGGCCCTGTACAACTGTAGAAGGGCCTCTTTGCTCCTATACTCAACTCCTTGTGTTATGAAGGTCAACATGCCATTCACTTTCTTCACTGCCTGCTGTACCTGCATGCTTAGTTTCATAGACTGTTGAACAAGGACCCCCAGATCCTGTTGTATTACCCCTTTTCCCAACTTGACATCATTCAGATAATAATCTGTCTTCCTGTTTTTACCACCAAAGTGGATAACCTCATATTTATCCACATTAAACTGCATCTGTCCACTCACTCAAACTGTCCAAGTCGCCCTGCATCCACATAGCATCCTCTTCACAGTTCACACTGTGTCATCTTCAAATTTGTTAATGTTACTTTGAATCCCTTCATCTAAATCATTGATGTATTTTGTAAATAGCTGCGGTCCCAGCACCAAGCCTTGCGGTACCCCACTAGTCACTGCCTGCTATTCTGAAAGGGACTCGTTAATCCATACTCTTTGTTTCCTGTCCACCAACCAATTTTCTATCCATTGCAGTACCCTACCCCCAATACCATGTGCTCTAATTTTGCCCACTAATCTCCTGGTGGCGGCGCGACTCGTTGCAGCGGCTCCTACAGCCTGTCTGTCTTTTTTTTATTTTTGTCTAGTTAAATGTAGTGTTTGTGTTTTTTTTTAAAGCTTGGTTTTAAATGTGTATATGTGGGGGGCGGGGGGGGGGGGGAGGGGGAAACCGTTTTAAATCTCTTCTCTGTACGGGAGACCCGACCTTTTCCCTGTCGGGTCTCCGTTGTCGTTGGGGCCTAGCACCGTGGAGCGGCCTCCAGCCTGAACGACCCGGGGGCTCGGGAGTCTGCGGAGCTGTGGAGCTGCGGACTACTCACCATCGTGGGGCTGGCCGGCCTCGGAACGTGGGGAGCGGTGGTGACTCGCTGCTGCGACTCGACTCCTGGGGCTCGGAGGCTCCAGCAACGCAGCCGCAGGTCCGGTGGACTGGGACATCGGGAGCTCGCGGGTCCGGGGGGAGAGAGAGAGACCGCTTCCCGGAGCTCCCGCAACGCGACTTCTCCAGCCCGTGTCGCGGGGTTGGAACGACCTGGAGCGGGGTCATACATCACCCGGCACGGCTTCATGGCCGTGGGACTCACCATCGCACGCTGGGGCTCCGACCTTGTACTTTCAGACCGGGAGCGGGGCCGTAAATCGCCCCGCGCGGCCTAAAATGGCCGTGGGACTTATCATCACCCGTCTGGGGCTTGGACATCGGGAGAGACATGGAGAGCAGGGGAGAGAAAAGACTTTGCCTTCCATCACAGTGGGTTCACTGTGATGGATGTTTGTGTGAACTTAATTGTGTGTATGTCTGTAGGACATTGTCTTTGTTTGTATGGCTGTGGAAACAAAATTTCGTTTGAGTCTCACTGGGGCTCAAATGACAATAAATTGTATTGTATTGTATTGTATTGTATTGTATTGTGGGACCTTATCAAATGCTTTCTGAAAGTCCATGGACACTACATCCACTGGCTCTCCCTTGTCCATTTTTTTTGGTTTAAACCAGCATCTGCAGTTCCTTCCTACACAGGAAACATGAAACAAACCCTTCAGCCCACCAAGTCCGCACTGACCAGCTATCACCCGTACACTAGCACTATCCTACACACTAGGGGCAATTTATAATTTGCAGAAGCCAATTAACCTACAAACCAAAGATAGACAAACAAAGTTGGAGTAACAAAGTGGGACAGGCAGCATCTCTGGAGAGAAGGAATGGGTGACATTTCGGGTCGAGACCCTTCTTCAGACTTGTTAGGGATAAGGGAAACAGATGTAGAGAGATAAGAACTGTGAATGAAAGATATGCATAAAAGTTACGATTATAAAGGAAACAGGCCATCGTTTGCTGTTTGTTGGGTGAAAACGAGAAGCTGGTGCAACTTGGGTGGGGGAGGGATAGAGAGAGAGGGAATGCCGGGGTTACTTGAAGTTAGAGAAATCAATATTGATACCACTGGGCTGTAAGCTGCCCAAGCGAAATATGAGATGCTGTTCCTCCAATTTGCATTTACCCTCACTCTGACAATGGAGGAGACCTGGGACAGAAAGGTCTGTGTAGGAATGGGAAGGAGAATTAAAGTGTTTGGCAACCGGGAGATCAGGTAGGTTCACGCGGGCTCAGCGAGGGTGTTCAGCGAAACGATCGCCCAGTCAATGTTTGGTCTTGCCGATGTATAAGAGTCCACATCTTGAACAGTGGATACAGGAGATGAGGTTGGAGGAGGTGCAAGTGAACCTCTGCTTAACCTGAAAGGACTGTCGGGTTCCCTGGACAAGAGTCGAGGGAGGAGGTATAGGGACAGGTGTTGCATCTCCTGTGGTTGCAGGGGAAGGTACCTGGGGAGGGGGTGGTTTGGGTGTTAAGGGATGAGTTGACCAGGGAGATACAGAGGGAAAGAACTCTGTGAAAGACGGAAAGGGGTGGAGATGGGAAGACGTGACTCGTGGTGGGATCCCGTTGGAGGTGGCGAAAATGTTGGAGGATTATGTGTTGTATGCAACGGCTGATGGGGTTAAAGGTAAGGACTGATGGGAGGGGAGGCAAGGGCGGAGCTGTGGGGTACCAATAGACAATAGACACTAGGTGCAGGAGTAGGCCATTCGGCCCTTCGAGCCAGCACCGTCATTCAATGTGATTATGGCTGATCATTCCCAATCAGTACCCTGTTCCTGCCTTGTCCCCATATTGCCTGACTCCTTTATTTTTAAGAGCCCTCTCTAACTCTCTCTTGAAAGCATCCAGAGAACCTGCCTCCACCGCCCTCTGAGGCAGAGAATTCCACAGACACCACTCTCTGTGAGAAAAAGTGTTTCCTCGTCTCCGTTCTAAATGGTTTACTCCTTATTCTTAAACTGTGGCCCCTGGTTCTGGACTCCCCCAACATCGGAAACATGTTTCCTGCCTCTAGCGTGTCCAAGCCCTTAACAATCTTATATGTTTCAATGAGATCTCCACTCATCCTTCTAAACTCCAGAGTGTAAAAGCCCAGCTGCTCCATTCTCTCAGCATATGACAGTCCCGCCAACCCAGGAATTAACCTTGTAAACCTACGCTGCACTCCCTCAATAGCAAGAATGTCCTTCTTCAAATTGGGGGACCAAAACTGCACATAATACTCCAGGTGTGGTCTCACTAGGGCTCTGTACAACTGCAGAAGGACCTCTTTGCTCCTATATTTGAATCCTCGTGTTATAAAGGCCAACATGCCATTCGCTTTCTTCACTGCCTGCAGTACCTGCATGCTTACTTTCATAGACTGATGTACAAGGACCCCCAGATCCCGTTGTACTTTCCCTTTTCCCAACTTGGCGCCATTTAGATAGTAATCTGCCTTCCTGTTTTTGCTACCAAAGTGCATAACCTCACATTTATCCGCATTAAATTTAATCTGCCATGCATCTGCCCACTCCCCCAACCTGTCCAAGTCACCCTGCATTCTCATAGCATCCTCCTCACAGTTCACACTGCCACCCAGCTTTGTGTCATCTGCAAATTTGCTAATGTTACTTTGAATCCCTTCTTCCAAATCATTGATTGAATTGAATTGAATTGATTTTATTAGGGACAGTGCATATTAATAAACATTTGCATGTAATATGCAAGATTGTAGCCAGTAGCTAATTTCCACCTTTAGTCCCAACACAAGGTAAACACATCCCAAACAAGGTAAAAACAAAAGACAAAAACAAAAACAAAACAAACAATAAAGTAAAAAAGTAACAATTAAAGAGTACTATAGGATAATTTTAAGGTAGATTATGATTGCAGTTTTGATTTTGCAGTAAGCATGTTTTTAGATGTTTGGTAAATGAGGTAAGGGTTGGCAGATCCCGTATGACGCATGGTATCGCGTTCCAGGTCTGCGATGCTCGATATGAAAATACTGACTGCCCAAAGACACTTTTCCTAAACGGGACTATACAATCACCCCTGGAGGCTGCTCTTGTCGACCTATTTGTGTTTTTCTTTATGAAGTCCTTTAACGGAGGTGGGGCTAGTCCACGGAAGATTTTGTAAACCAAAATCGAGTCCGAATATTTTATTACGTTTTCCCAGCTCAGCAGATCAAATTTCTTCAGGATGCTACAGTGATGGGCTTTTTGTCAAGAGTTTTTAGGGCTTGTTTATAAGCAATTTCAACAGGCTTTAGTGTGGACTTACATGCCAGTGACCAAGTTGTTATACAGTAGGTCATGTATGGCACAATCATTGCATTCAAGTATAGTTTGGCTGAATCAATAGTTAAATTATTTCTAATATATCTAAAGTTGGACAAATTAAATTTTATTAAATTTACTGTTCTTTTCACCTGTTGTTTGAAGCAGAGCTGTGAATCGATCACGATTCCTAAATATTTAAACTCATGTACAATTTTAAGTTGTGTTCCATGTACAAACACATCAGGATCTCCATCAGTACTTGCCTTTTTGGAGAAAAACATACAGACAGTCTTTGACACATTAAGATGTAGATCAGAAAACTGCAACCAGTTTGACACATTAATCATAGCAGCTGATAGGTCTTGTGCAGCTTGATGTTTGTTTTTGGCATGTACATACACAACTGCATTGTCAGCATACATCTGGCAAGTTACATTTGATGGACAGCTACTTGGTAGATCATTAATGTACAGACTGAATAATAGCGGTCCCAAGATTGAACCTTGAGGTACACCAAGAGGGTTTTTAGAAGTTGCAGATTTACTGTTGTGCACTCTAACACATTGTTTTCTCTGTACCATATATGACTCAATCCATTTCATCGTGCTCAAGGAGAGGTTAAAATAGGACAATTTGGTCACCAAGATCTGGTGGTTCACTGTATCAAAGGCTTTTCGTAAATCAAGAAAAACAGCTCCTATAACACCACCTGCATCAATTTTGGACTTCATATTTTCCAAAAGGAAGCAAAGTGCCGTCTCAGTGGAGTGATATTTTCTGAAGCCAAACTGCATTGGGTTTAGGGTATATGGACTATTGTTTAAATGTTTAATTATCTGTCCTGCAACCCATTTTTCAGCTATCTGGGAAATTGCCAGAAGAATGCTTATTGGTCTATAATTACTAATTATAGTGGGGTCTCCTGATTTTAAAATTGGAGTTATTACAGCAGATTTCCAAGAATTTGGGAATACACATTCGTTTATGGACTTGTTGATGATGCTGGTAATTGGAGCAATGATGTATATTGTAAATAGCTGTGGTCCCAGCACCGAGTCTTGCGGTACCCCACTTGTCACTGCCTGCTATTCTGAAAGGGACCCATTAATCCCTCTTTGTTTCCTGTCTGCCAACCACTTCTCTATCCATGTCAGCACTCTATCCCCAATACCATGTGCCCTAATTTTGCCCACTAATCTCCTATGTGGGACCTTATCAAATGCTTTCTGAAGGTCCAGGTACACTACATCCACTGGCTCTCCCTTGTCCATTTTCCTAGTTACATCTTCAAAAAATTCTAGAAGATTAGTCAAGCATGATTTCCCCTTCGATAATCCATGCTGACTCGGACCGATCCTGTTACTGCTATCCAAATGTTCGGCTATCTCATCTTTTATAATTGACTCCAGCATCTTCCCCAGGAGACATGTATGTGGACTTCAACTATGATGGGAGTGGGGAACCACAGTTCCCTAAATAATGAGGATATCTCAGATGTCCTGGTGTGGAACACCTCATCTTGAGCGAAGATGCGGCGTAGACGGAGGAATTGAGAGTAGGGGATAGAAGCTGGTTGGGAAGAAGTGTAGTCGAGATAGTTGTGGTAATCAGTGGGTTTGTAATAGACATCAGTTGATAGTCTATCTCCTGTGATGGAGACTGTGAGGTCAAGAAAGAGAAGGGAGGTGTCGGAGAATGTCCAAGTGAATTTGAATGCTGGATGGAAATTGGTGGTGAAGTTGATGAAGTCCACGAGTTCTGCATGGGTGCAGAAGGTGGCACCAATGCAGTCGTCAATGTAATGGAGAGAGAGCTCGGGGATAAGGCCAGTGTACGCCTGGAACAGGGACAGTTCAACGTACCCTACAAAGAGGCAGGCATAGCTGGGCCCCATGCGGGTGCCCATAGCTACGTCTTGGACTTGGAGGAAGTGGGAGGAGTCGAAGGAGAAGTTGTTAAGTGTGAGGGCTTATAGGTGGAGTGGGGTGTTAGTGGAGGGAAATTGGATGGTTCTGCAGTCAAAGAAGGAACGGAGGGCTTTAAGGCCTTCCTGGTGGGGGATGGAGGTGTAGAGTGACTGAACATCCATAGTAAAGATGAAGGCGTGGGGGCTCGGAAAGTGCAAGTCATTAAACAGACAAAGTACGTGTGAGTATCTTGGACATAGGTCGGGTGAGATTGGACCAGGGGGATAGGATGGAGTCGAGGTATGTGGATATAATTTTCGTGGGACAGAAGCAGGCAGAAACAATGGGTCTACCAGGGAAGTTGTGAGATCTTATAGAAACATATAACATCATAAAAGGACTGGACAAGCTAGATGCAGGAAAAATGTTCCCAATGTTGGGTGAGTCCAGTACGAGGGGCCACAGTCTTAGAATAAAGGGGAGGCCATTTAAGACTGAGGTGAGAAAAAACGTTTTCACCCAGAGAGTTGTGAATTTGTGGAATTCCCTGCCACGGAGGGCAGTGGAGGCCAAATTACTGGATAGTTTTAAGAGAGACTTAGATAGAGCTCTAGGGGCTAGTGGAATCAAGGGATATGGGGAGAAGGCAGGCACGGGTTATTAATTGGGGACGATCAGCCGTGATCACCATGAATGGCGGTACTGGCTCGAAGGGCCGAATGGCCTCCTCCTGCACCTATTTTCTATGTTTCTATGTTGCTATGTTTATAGATTTTGGGGAGAAGGTACAAATGGGCTGTGCGGGGCTGGGGAATGATAAGGTTGGAGGCTTTGGAGAGCAGACAGCCAGTAGTGATAACATCAGAAATGATCTGTGAGATTATGGCCTGGTGCTGGTCTGTGGGATCATGGTCCAAGGGTAGATAGGAGGAGGTGTCCGAGAGCTGGTGCCTGGCCTCAGTGCGGCACCTACAAACCTATATGTCTTTGTAGTGTGGGAGGAAATCGGCGCACCCGGACAAAACCCATGCAGCTCTCAGGGAGAACGTAAAACTCCATACAGACAGCACCCGTAGTATTCAGGATCGAACCCGGGTCTCTGGCGACAACTGTACCACTGCGTCACCGAGTCTTCTGAAGATCGTGACCCGAAACGTCATCAATCCATTCCCTTCTCAGATGCTGCCTGACCCACCGAGTTCCTCCAGCACTTTATGTTCTCTTTAAGATTCCAGCTTCTGCAGTTCCTTGTGTATCCATTTTCTTATTTGGATTAATGCAGTGAATGCAGAAGGAACATTAAAAAAAAAATTCAGACGGAGAGATTATGGTGATAAAAAGAAATGCATGGAATACTGACTCTTCTCTCAGTAGAACGTTAAATTCTAAACAGATGCCAATGAACTGCTGCAGATTATGAAAGGTCTTGAAAGGGGAATGATTGAACGATGTTTGTGCTGTTAAATTGTAGCAAGCAAGAATTTCATTGTTTCTTTGTCCATCCATCTGTCAATTGAACACTGGCAACTTGATTCTGGGCTTCAGTAACAAGTGTACAGGGACTTGTGATATTACCCTAACGACCAAATGAGAAAGTAGAAGACTTTTTTGAAGAATATTACAGTACTCAGGAGAGAAATCAATAAGCAATTGAAAAGGAAAAGTTGAAAGAATATGAGGAAGTTAGAGGGAAATTGTAGCAGTACTTATAGACATGACAGCACATGCATGAGGATGGCAGGACAATACAGGAAGCTGGCTGTCCCATCAAACGATGCAGGCTCATCCCAAACTTTGTGGAAATGCAAAAGCAATTATTTCCTGAAGAAAGCAGGAAAATGTCAGGAAGAAAATGTCGCGTAATTTTGTGCAAATCTCTTCCTGATTAAGTAGGAAGGAACTGCAGATGCTGGTTTACACTGAAGATAGACACAAAATGCTGGAGTAACTCAGCAGGACAGGCAGCATCTCTGGAGAGAGGGAATGGGTGGCGTTTTGGGTCGGGACCCTTCTTCAGACTGTTCCTAACTGGGCAAGGCATCGAACACAAATCGCTGGAGGGACTCAGCGGGTCAGGCAGCATCTGTGGAAGGAGAGGACAGATGACGTTTTTGGTGGGGAACCTTCCTCCATTTGATGGAATCGGAGGGAAAGGTGGAAAAGAGGTGGGGTGGGGGGTGGCAGGACAAGCAAGAAGGGTCTCAACCCAAAACGTCACCTAATCCTTTTCTCCAGAGATGCTGCCTGACCCGCTGAGTTACTCCAGCACTCTGTGAAACATCACCTATCCATGTTCTCCACAGATGCTGCCTGACCCGCTGAGTTACTCCAGCACTCTGTGAAACGTCACCTATCCATGTTCTCCAGAGATGCTGCCTGACCCGCTGAGTTACTCCAGCACTCTGTGAAACGTCACCTATCCATGTTCTCCAGAGATGCTGCCTGACCCGCTGAGTTACTCCAGCACTCTGTGAAACGTCACCTATCCATGTTCTCCAGAGATGCTGCCTGACCCGCTGAGTTACTCCAGCACTGTGAAACGTCACCTAACAGTAGGTCGAAGGCCCTGTTTCCATGTTGTAACTCTAAACTATAACTAAAGTGCCTCAAATGAGCAAACAAACAACTAGAGGAACTCAGGGAGTCAGGCAGCTTCTGGGTAGAGATTGGAAAGGCAACGTTTCGGGTTGGGTCCATTCTTTAGACCTGCCGAGTTGTTCCAATACCTTATCGACACAAGAAGCTAGAGTAACTTAGCGGGTCAAACAGCATCTCTGGAGAAAATGAATAAGTGATGTTTCGGGTCGACACCTTTGTTTAAACTGGGTGACGTTTCGGGTCGAGAACTTCCGTCTGCTCCAAGGTTCAAGATGAAGATTCCAGCACTGCATTCTCTTGTGTCTCAGTATTTCCCCAGATCTTCTGCAAGCAGAGCGAGCATTTGTTGTGAACTATCGACAAGAGGCAGGTGTGGTGAGCAATCCTTGACTCACCAACAGAAAGCATCGTAGCGGTGACTGCACTTCAAAAGCAACGGTGCAAAGCAATTAATGACATCCTGGGGCCATGAAAGTTGCAATGTAAGTGCAGGGCCTTGCATTACGCTGAAGGAGAACTGGAGTCTGTAACGCAGCAAGCATTGACTCGACATGAGCCTTCACTGTCTGTAGGCTGTGTTCATACTCATGCATTATGGCAAGAGGTACATTTTATGTATCTCAACTGTCTGGTGTATGATCATCAGGCCCTTAACACCACATAACACTGACCTCCTCGACTGTCATCTACGGACTATGATTTTACTGCACAGCAGACTTTGGTTTTTCATAATTATGGTTACCTAGTATTCATTTATTGTACATTTGATTATTATATATTATCAGTTAGTTATACTGTAGACACAAAATGCTGGAGCAACCCAGTGGGACAGGCAGCATCTCTGGAGAGAAGGAATGGGCGACGTTTCGGGTCGAGACCCTTCTCCAGACCTTCTTCAGTTTGTTATTGTGTTTGGAGACCTGTAAAGTGGTGGCAAGAAAGAGTCCCATTGTTCCGTTGTGGCCACATCTGACAATTAAACAGTCTTTGCCCTTGCCTCTTTTGACTCATGTTTATAGCTAACTTCCACCACAGGTGTCTGAGGAAATAAAATAACGAACCGACTGCAGGAAGAACTCGTTTGCACCTGTTTGTGAGAATCTGATAAGGAAGATGTAGGCCTCGCACACATTCACAGATCTATTAAAAATAATTCCATGACAGCAAACCCCATGTGGTGTACGTTTGTGCTGATACTCTGCTCATTGTGCAAAGGAGCAGAGAGAAAAGCTGTTCTTGCTTAATCTTTGGCATGATGATGTAGTAAACTCTGTGAAGAAGATCCCAACCCAAAACATCGTCTGTCCATTCCCTCCACAGATGCTGCTTGACCCGCTGAGTGTCCATTCCCTCCACAGATGCTGGTTGACCCACTGAGTGTCCATTCCCTCCACAGATGCCACCTGACCCACTGAGTTCCTTCAGTAGTTACCCCTCTCTGAAATGTATTTCCAGTACTATTGCACAGGGCCTGTCTACACCAAGCAGGATGATATTCAGTACATATGGTCTGAAGATGGGAAACCATTTAATCTTACATCAGGGAGTGGAAACATAATGTATAGGAAGGAACTGCAGATGTTGGTTTACACCGAAGATAGACACAAAATGCTGGAGTAACTCAGTGGGACAGGCAGCATCTCTGGAGAGAAGGAATGGGTGACGTTTTGGGTCGAGACCCTTCTTCAGACTACAGTATATTGTCCTTATTTCATATCATAATTTCATGGGCCCATACAGTACATAGAACAGTACAGCACAGTAACAGGCCCTTCGGCCCACAATGTCCATGCCAAACAAGATGCCAAGACAATCTCTTAGCTACCTGCATTTAATACATATACTTCCATACCTATAATGAAAACTGGTTAGGTTCAGGTTTATTAATGCCACATGTAACATTGAGAAGCTTGATTTTGCATGCAATCTGATCAGATCAGATGATGCCATACATGGTACCAGTGGTGCAGCAGTGGAGTTGCTGCCTTACAGCACTTGCAGCGCCGGAGACTCGGGTTCCATCCAGACTACGGGTGCTGTCTGTACGGAGTTTGTACATTCTCCCCGTGACCTGCGTGAGTTTTCTCTGATATCTTTAGTTTCCTCCCACACTCCAAAGACGTGCAGGTTTGTAGGTTAATTGGCTTGGTATAAGTGTAAATTGTCCCTGGTGTGTGTAGGATGTTAATGTGCGGGGATCGCTGGTCAGCACAGACTCGGTGGGCTGAAGGGCCTGTTTCCGCGCTGTATCTCTAAACTAACTACAATCAAGTCAAGGTCTAGTACAACAGGTGGAGCAAAGGGGAAATTACAAGGTGCAGAATATAGTTCTCAGCATTGTAGCACATCAGTTCCAGAGACATGCTGTCTATGATGATGGGAATGTGTGAAGAACATATCACAGGTAAAATCAGTGAGGGGCAGTGAGCTGGCATTGGGCCAATGGGCTGAATGGCTTCCTTCTATCTTGCAGGGAAACATGGAAATATGTCGATGAATCTGGGTGATCCAGGATATGATTTGCAAAAGTCTAACATTCAGGTTTAGCAATTATTCAGAAGAACTAACAGAATATTATTGTTCATTGCTGGAGGAATACGTGCTATAAATAGGGTGGTTATGTTCCATTTATGAAGGGCATTAGTGAGACCACATCTGTAATGCGGGTTGAATATTGAGGAAAGTTGGAAGCAGTTCAGAGAGAGTTGACTAAAAATATATCTGGAATGTGTTGGTTGTCTTATGTTGTGCAGTCAAGCCCTTGATACATTGGATCTTAGAAGACTCAGAAGTTACTTGTTTGAAACATTGAATAGTGTGATGGGTCGCAACAGGATGTGTACATCCTTTATCTTGGAGGGAAATCAAGAACTAGGAGTCAGTGGTTATAAATAAGGAGTTATCTATTGAAGGCAGAGAGGAGGCAATTGATTTTCCATCAGAAGGTTGTGAGTCTTTGGAAATTTCATGTTCATAAGTGATAGCAGCAGAATTAGGACATTCAGCCCATCAAGTTTACTCTGCCATTCAATCATGGCTGATCTATACCCCAACCGTAATTCCATTCTCCTGCCTTCTCCCCATAACCCCTGACACCCGTACTAATCAAGAATCTATCTGTCTCTGCCTTAAAAATATCCATTGACTTGGCCTCCACAGCCGTCTGTGGCAAAGAATTCCACAGATTCACCACCCTCTGATGAAAGAAATTCCTTCGCATCTCCTTCCTAAAGGCACTGAGGCTTTGTTCTACATTCTGAGGCTATGACCTCTAGTCCTAGACTCTCCCACTAGTGGAAACATCCTCTCCACATCCACTCTATCCAAGCCTTTCACTATTTGGTACGTTTTAATGAGGTCCCACTTCATTCTTCTAAATTCCAGCGAGTACAGGCCCAGTGCCGACAAACGCTCATCATAGGTTAATCCACTCATTCCTGGGATCATTTTCGTAAACCTCCTCTGGACCCTCTCCAGAGCCAGCACATCCTTCCTCAGATGTGGTGCCAAAAATTGCTCACAATATTCCAAATGTGGCCTGACCAGCTCCTTATAGAGCCTCAACATTACATCCCTGTTTTTGTATACAAGCCCTCTAGAAATAAACGCTACCATTGCTTTTGCCTTCATTATTACCTCAGATTCCAGTGAATGCTGAGCCGAGGAGTAATCTGAAGGCAGAGGTGGAAAGGTTCATGATAGTCTAGACACAAAAAGCTGGAGAACTCAGCGGGACAGGCAGCATCTCTGGAGAGAAGGAATGGGTGATGTTTTGGGTCAAGACCCTTCTTCAGACACATTCTTTCCTACACATCCTATTCATGATTCATTGTTCTGTTTGTGACATGTGACATGTGACATGAAAACATTTTTTGACCCCAAACGTCACCCATTCCTTCTCTCCAGAGATGCTGCTTGTCCCGCTGAGTTATAGCCCTGTCCCACGGTACGAGTTCATTCCAAGAGCTCTCCCGAGTTTAAAATCAAACTCGGTGTAAGCACGGAGAATGAACGTAGCGGGTACGTCAGAGCTCGGGGACGTCTCTTAGCGGCTCGTAAGCCTAACGGCAGGTACTCGGGAAGACTCGCTAACGGCAGGTAAGCACGGGAATACTCGGGAAGCTTTTTCAACATGTTGAAAAATGTCCACGAGAGCCCCGAGTACCGACGAGTGGCCATTACCGTAAATCTCTGAGTTCGAATCAGGGCAAACTCGGGAGAACTCTTGGAATGAACTTGTACCATGGGACAGGGCTATAACTCAGCATTTTGTGTCTACCTTCGATGTAAACCAGCTTCCTGCAGTTCCTTCTTACACATGACAAAACACACTTGACTCTTGGAACGTCGGAGGTTGAGGGAAGACTTGATAGAACTATATAGAATTATGAGAGGCATAGATAGGGGAGACAGTCAGAACCTTTCTCCCAGGGTGTCCAACGCAGAAGGGCCTAGCTACAAATGGAAAGTTTAATGGAGATGAGTCTCTTTACACAGAGGGTTGTGGAGGGGCCTGGCATGATGATGGAGGCAGATACAATAGTGATATTTAAGAGGCACATGGCAGTGCAGGGAATGGAGGGATGTGGATCATGTACAGGCACATGAGATCGGTTTAACGGCCTCATGTTCAGCAAACGTTATTGTGGGCCAAAGAGCCCATTCCTGTGCTCGACGGCTGTATTTAATGCCTAGTGTTACAGCACCGGTCAGGATTACAGAGTTGCAATTATGATCAGACGAGCCCGGACCTTGCTAAGCAGTGAAGCTGTAGACTTGATGGGACAAATGGCCTAGTCTTGCTCCCAGAACTTATGAACTTATGAAGGATCACTTTCAATCTATATATTTGTATCCACATACATTCTTGTCTGGATATCAGGGTGTATCATGGCAGATCGATAGAGCTACTGCTTTACCATGCCAGAGAACCCAGGTTCGATCCTGACTGTGGGTGCTGTCTGTACAGAGTTTGCATGTTCTCCCCGTGACAGCATCACTTTCCTCCCACACTCCAAAGATGTACAGGTTTGTTGGCTAATTGGCTTGGTATTAAAAACATGTTAAATTGTCACTAGTGTGTGTAGGATGTGTTAATGTGCAGGGATCGCTGGTTGGTGAGAGCTCAGTGGGCCGAAGGGCCTGTTCCTGTGCTGTGTTGTTCTGAGATCTACAGGGAAAAAAATAATCAAATTGCTTTGCCTTGTCCATTGCCTGCTGAGTCTTGTTCAGTAAATAATACAGGTTGGCAGGGCGTTACTAACACCTCACATGGCCCCTTACACACTCTCTGGTACAGCTCATTCAACCAGGTTAGCCCCTGATGTGAATGCAACTGGAGAGAAAGAGGTCTCAGGCTGCCATTACCTACAGCCCTCCTACTACTGAATGCCTCTTGAATGCCTGGACTATGCTCCTTGATATATAGAAAACAAGAACCGCAAATGCCTGGACTATGCTCTTGAATATATAGAAACAAAGAACCGCAAATGCTGGTTTACAAAGTGCTGAAGTAACTCAGCGGGTCAGGCAGCATCGCTGGAGAACATGGATAGGTGATGTTTCACAGAGTGCTGGAGTAACTCAGCGGGTCAGGCAGCATCTCTGGAGAACATGGATAGGTGATGTTTCACAGAGTGCTGGAGTAACTCAGCGGGTCAGGCAGCATCTCTGGAGAACATGGATAGGTGATGTTTCACAAAGTGCTGGAGTAACTCAGCGGGTCAGGCAGCATCTCTGGAGATGTGTCGGAAGGAACTGCAGATGCTGGTTTACACCAAAGATAGACACAAAAAGCTGGAGTAACTCAGCGGCTCAGGAGGATGATGGTGCCGGGCGATCAGGCGGTCAAGAAGAGAGGTGTTGCTGATTCCAACACGTGATGGAAATTAAGTCACAGAGTGCTGGAGTAACTCAGCGGGTCAGGCAGCATCTCTGGAGAACATGGATAGGTGACGTTTCACAGAGTGCTGGAGTAACTCAGCGTGTCAGGCAGCATCGCTGGAGAACATGGCTATATGTATATATGTATGTAGTTTGTTTGTTTATACTAGTCTTATAACAAATGTAAAGCACTTTGGCCAAGGAGAGTTGATTTTTAAATGTGCTATATAAATAAATGTGACTTGACTTGACATGGCTAGGTGATGCTTCACAGAGTGCTGGAGCAACTCAGTGGGTCAGGCAGCATCTCTAGAGAACATGGATAGGTGACATTTCATGTCAGGAGCCTTCTTTAGAATCATCCATGTCCTATACATGTTCTCCAGAAATACTGCCCGACCCACTAAGTTCCTCCAGTACTTTGTGTTCTATGCAACATGGCAGCATTTGCAGTTCCTTGTGCCTCCATTGAAATCCCTCACCCAGGGTTCTTGAGTCCTCAGCACCTCATCCAATTTGTGTTCAGCATAGTAGCACTGAACGATCAATTTAGTTTAGTTTAGTTTAGTTTAGTTTAGTTTAGTTTGGAGATTCTGCGTGGAAACAGGCCCTTTGGCTCCGAGTCCACACTGACCAGCGATCACCCGTTCACACTAGTTCTATGTTATTCCACTTTTACCTCCACTCCCTACACATTAGCGGCAATTCACCGAGGCCAATTAACCTACAAACCTGCATGCCTTTAGAATGTAGGAGGAAACCAGAGCACCTGGAGGAAACCCACGTGGTCATAAGGATCGATCCCGGGTCTCTGGTGCCGTGAGACAGTGGCTCTACCCGCTGCACCACTGCACCATTGCTGCAATCAGTTGCAAGATGACAGATTGGCGGTGGACTATAGGCTGCACCATATGTGTTTGAAGAAGCCCATTGATTTCCCATGGGCTTCTGAGTCAATGTCGATCCATTGGCCCCTGACAGTACATCATTGATGCTGGTGTTGTAATTGAAGCTCGATGTTGTCAAGCTGGAAAGGGTACAGGAAAGATTGACGAGGATGTTGCCAGGACTCAAGGGTCTGAGCTATAGGATGAGATTTAGCTGGCTGGGACTCTTTCCCTTGGAGCGCAGGAGGATAAGGGGTGATCTTATAGAGGTGTGCAAAATCATGAGAGGAATAGATCGGGTAGATGCACAGAGCCTCTTGCCCAGAGTAGGTGAATCAAGGACCAGAGGCCATAGTTTTAAGGTGAAGGGGAAAAGATTTAATAGGAATCCGAGGGGTAACTTTTTCACACAAAGGGTGATGGGTGTATGGAACAAGCTGCCAGAGGAGGTAGTTGAGGCTGGGACTATCCCAACGTTTAAGAAACAGTTATACAAGTACATGGATAGGACAGGTTTAGAGGGATATGGATAGGCATATGGATGAGAAGGGAATGGAGGGTTATGGTATGAGTGCAGGCAGGTGGGACTAAGGGAAAAAAGTTGTTCGGCACGGACTTGTAGGGCCGAGATGGCCTGTTTCCGTGCTGTAATTGTTATATGGTTATATGGTTATATGGATATGGACCAAACACAGGCAGATGGGACTAGTGTAGATGGGGCATGTTGGCCGGTGTGGGCAAGTTGGGCCAAAGGGCCTGTTTCTATGCTGTATCACCCTATGATTCTTTGACTGGATCATAGCAGAGGTGGACAGAGACAGCAGGGATGGTAATGCGGAATTCAGGGGCAGGTTAAGGATTTGTCATTACAGCAGTTTGTATGCGCAAGAAGTGGAGTGTTATTCTAGATGTACCCATCAAAGCAGCATGTGAAGCTTGACCCAAGCAGTAGTCTTCCACCTGTAACCCTGCTTCCACTCTTTCCAAATATAATTGCATTGCACCTCAAATGTTCCTGAACCTGTGCAATATGGTATCATGACAAAGACGTCAGAAGAAGGGTCCCGACATGAAAGAGATGCAGCCTGACCAGCCGAGTTACTATTTGTGTCTATGGTATCTTCGGTATAAACCAGCAGCTGCAGTTCCTTCCTATACATTTTGTCTGCTCCACTGCAAAATCTCCTCAAGGTATTGCTACTTTAAACAAGTTCTCCTCCTCTCACCAAAGGGAGTTCAGCATCACCCTCTCTCACTGCTTCCTCTGTGATCCTTCTTGCTCTTCGACTCCACAGGATCTGAATAGACAATGGACAATAGACAACGGGTGCAGGAGTAGGCCATTCGGCCCTTCGAGCCAGCACCGCCATTCAATGTGGTGGCTGATCATCCCCAATCAGTACCCCGTTCCTGCCTACTCCCCATATCGCCTGACTCCGCTATTTTTAAGAGCCCTATCTAGCTCTCTCTTGAAAGCATCCACCGCCCTCTGAGGCAGAGAATTCCACAGACTCACCACTCTCTGTGAGAAAAAGTGTTTCCTCGTCTCCGTTCTAAATGGCTTACTCCTTATTCTTAAAGTGTGGCCCCTGGTTCTGGACACCCCCAACATCGGGAACTTGTTTCCTACCTCTAGCGTGTCCAAGCCCTTAACAATCTTATATGTTTCAATGAAATTCCCTCTCATCCTTCTAAACTCCAGAGTGTACAAGCCCAGCTGCTCCATTCTCTCAGCATATGACAGTCCCGCCATCCCGGGAATTAACCTTGCAAACCTATGCTGGTACGCTGAAGAAGGGTTCCAACCCGAAACGTTGCCTATTCCTTTTCTCCAGAGATGCTATCTTGACCCATTGAGTTACTCCAGCATTTTGTGTCTTCAGTAACTCTTTCTTCGGTTACTCAGCTTGACCCGTTGAGTTAGTCCGCCATTTTGTGTCTGTGGTAACTCTGGTAACTCAGCCTGACCCACTGGGTTACTCCAGCATTCTTGTGTCAATCATCATATAGAGATTAATTTTGTTCTACATTTAACATGTTTCCTGAAGAACACAAGAGCAGGTGACCAAGTCTGTTTTTATTAACATGGCTGAACATGACGTTTTCACGTATAATTATTTTAAAGACAGCCTGGGCAACCACCTGAGAAACATAATTACAATTTATGGAAACTAACTTAAAACAGCTGTTCTGGAGTCTTTCATGGACTCATTGGTGTATAATAGTCATTTTCTCTGTAAATAATGTTTAATTTGTGGATTAAATTCAAGAGCTTCTTCAAACAGATGAAATCTCACCCTTATTTCTCCTTGATATGCCCCATTTTAGTTTAGTTTAGTTTAGAGATACAGCGTGGAAACAGGCCCTTCGGCCTACCAAGTCTGCGCCGACCAGCGATCCCTGTACTTTAACATTACCCTACACACACCAGGGACAATTTACATTTATACCAAACCAATTAACCTACGTCCGAATGTGGGAGGAAACCGAAGAACTGGGAGAAAACCCAAGCAGGTCACGGGGAGAACGTACAAACTCCATACAGACAGCACCCGTAGTCTCTGGCACTGCAAGTACGGTAAGGCAACAACTCTACCGCTGCACCACCATACCAGCCATCTATGGCTACAGATGCATCCAGCTGTTTATTAAGTTGACCAGAAAATAACAGAGATTTGATAGCATTTGAATCAATCAGATGTTCACCTTCTTATGTGCCGGCTTGGTCAATTGCACCTAGATTAGCATGCGGTGGTGCAGCTGGTAGAGCCACTGCCTCACAGCGCTAGAGACACGGGTTTGATTCTGAACTCCAGTGCTGTCCATGTGGAGTTTGCACGTTGTCCCTGTGACTGCATGGGTTTCCTCCAGGTACTGCAGTTTCCTCCCACATCCCAAAGACGTGCGGGTTTGTAGGTTAATTGGCACTGTACATTGTTCTTGGTGTGTAGGGATTGGATGAGAAAGTGGGATAACATAGAAATAGTGGTTTTTGCCATCTCCAACGGGATCCCACCACTGGCCACACCTTCTCATCTCCTCCCCTGTCTGCTTTCCGCAGAGACCGCTCCCTCCGTAACTCCCAGGTCAATTCTTCCCTTCCCACCCAAACCACCCCCTCCCCTGGTATTTTCCCTTGCAACCGCAGGAAATGCTACACTTGTTGCTTTACCTCCCCCCTTGACTCCGTCCAAGGACCCAAGCAGTCTTTCCAGGTGCGGCAGAGGTTCACCTGCACCTCCTCCAACCTCATCTATTGCAACCGCTGCTCTAGGTGTCAGTTGCTCTACATCAGTGAGACCAAGCATAAGCTTGGCGATCGCTTCGCCCAACAAATTTCAAAATAGACTTTATTTGAGAGATAAATATATACAATACATGATCCTTACAAAACTCCATCCGACATTCTCGGAGGCTATACATACATACAATACAGTTTCCCCAAATCACAATTTATCCCCCACCCGTGCCACTCATGTGGCCCACTGGCATGGGATACCTTCCCTTATTTTGAGGGGCGTCTCCACCACATCCTGCCCCCCATGTCCAGCAGCGGAAGGACCCTAGACTGTGGTCCTCCTCCACCGAGCCTTGGCATTGGCTGCACCGAGCTTCAGTGTGTCCCTCAGCATGTACTCCTGCAGTCTGCTGAGGGCAGTTGCAACATTTCCCGACGGACATCTCGCTCCGCTGGGTGGTGAACAACGCTCGGGCAGAACAAAGAGCGTCTTTCACCGGGTTGATGACCCTCCAGCAGCACTCGATGTCCGTCTCTAAATGTGTCCCTGGGAACAGTCTGTAAATCACAGAGTCCTCTATGACGGAGCTGTTCGGAATAAACCATGACAGGGACCATAGCATACCTCTCCAGACTCTCCTGGTGAATCCATACTCTACAAAGAGGTGGGCAACCGTCTCCTCCCCATAGCAGCCGTCACGAGGGCAGCGTGGGCTGGTAGTGAGGTCCCGATGGTGCAGGAAGGATCTGACTGGGAGGGCTCCCCTCACCGCCAGCCAAGACAGGTCTTGGTGCTTGTTGGTCAGTTCTGGCGATGAGGCATTTTGCCAGACAAGCTGGGCAGTCTGCTCTGGGAACCACGCCACCGGATCCATGGAGTCCTTTCCCTGCAGTGCCTACAGGACGTTCCATGCTGACCACTGCCCGATGGACTTGTGGTCAAAGGTGTTGGTCCAGAAGAACCTTTCCACGATCGACAGATGGGGCGGCAATGTCCAGCTGACTGGCACATTGCGTGGCATCTGCGCCAGGCCCATCCTTCGCAACACCGGGGACAGGTAGAACCTCAGCAGGTAGTGGCACTTAGTGCCCACGTGCCTTGGCTCTACACTCCGCCTGATACAGCCGCACACAAAGGTGGCAATGAGGGTGAGGGCGACGTTGGGCACGCATTTACCCCCGTTGTCTGCCGACTTGTACATTGTGGCCCATCGCACCCGGTCCATCCTCGACCCCCAGATGAACTGGAAGACGGCCCGGGTGATCCCCGTGGCGTAGGAGGGAGGGACAGGCCACACTTGTACCAAGTACAGCAGCCCCGAGAGCACCTCACACCTGATGACCACATTTTTCCCCGTTATGGAGAGGGAGTGTTGCTTCCACAGCTCCAGCTTCTTCCCCACCTTGGCTATCCGCTCCAGCCAATTCTTGTTACTCGCCTCAGCCCCCCCGAACCAGATACCCGGCACCTTCAAGAAGTCAGGCTTGATGGTGAAGGGGATGGAAGATCGGTCGGGCCAGTTGCCAAAGAGCATGGCCTCGCTCTTCCTGCGGTTCACCCTGGCTCCCATGGCCGACTCAAACTGGTCACAGATGCTGATCAATCTGCGGACCGACCTTGGATCCAAGCAGAAGACGGCGACATCGTCCATGTACAGGGAGGTCTTGACCTGAATGCCCCCACTGCCTGGCAATATCACTCCTCTTATGCTCGCATCCTTCCTGATGGACTCGGCAAAAGGTTCAATACAGCAGACAAACAAGACAGGAGAGAGAGGGCAACCCTGCCTGACTCCAGACCTTACAGGGAAACTATCTGATTCCACCCCATTGATTTGGACTGCACTACGGATGTTGGTGTAGAGCAGTTTGATCCAATTTCTGAATCCCTCCCCAAAGCCCATTTTGGAGAGCACGTCCCTCATGTACGTGTGCGATATCCTGTCGAAGGCCTTCTCCTGGTCCAAGCTGACTAGGCAGGCATCCACCCGTCTGTCCTGCACGTAGGCGGTGGTATCTCTCAGCAGCGCTAGGCTGTCTGAGACTTTCCTGCCAGGTACAGCACAGATTTGGTCCGGGTGGATCACCCGTCCCAGAGCAGACTTGACCCGGTTGGCGATGGCCTTAGACAGGATCTTGTAATCAACATTCAATAATGTGATGGGTGTTGCAATTCTTTATATCCTTCATCTCCCCCTTCTGCTTGTAGATTAGGGTGATGTAGCAATGTTACAAAATTTTGAGATTAAAAAAATCAAGTCTGTAATTTATCCCATCAGATAAAGCATAAAAAGAAGTTTAATTTGACACCTAATTCACTTTCATATCTCAAGTATTTAAAACGTTATGGCCATTTTCATACTCAGAAATTAGCATCTTGTTCCCTATTGATTTTCTATGGACATAACAAAAAAGCTGTGATCGTGGACAGTCAAAAGCCCATAACCTTCTTAAAAATTAAGAGAACTGAATGAAATTTTCAGTTATTGTAGATTGAACCATTCTGAAACAAATATAAAATAATCTTACTTGGATGACCTGAAATTAAAGCATATAATTAGTTAGTTACCCAAGTGTAGCTAATTTCAAACTTCAATTACTAGATCTAAACATCTATCCATTTCTTAATAAATGATTAACATTTTTAAATAGCCTACGTGTCCAAATAATATTCATAAATAATTCACAATAAAACATGATTTTTAAATCTCATTTACATTAATTTATAGGCCAAATGGAAGGAATTTAGTGTTCAATTGCTGTAAATTAAAGTCCATTTTAAATCAGCCTTCTAGTGGGATCCTGTGAACGCACTGGTTTAGAACGTTCACATTGCGCTAGATTTGTGCCCTCAAATGCCCAGAAAAATACTGCGGGATATAATGGGCCCAAAATGAGCTCCTCGCGTCGCGGGCTTAGAGATTGATTTTTAAACTACTATAACTATTATACGAGGCCTTTAAAACTAATAATAGCTTTTGCGACGGGGTCTTCCAGCGATTTTTCGTTAATAATTAACTAGGCTGAACATCTTCGATTTGAACAGCCTAGAGAAAATCGCGTTTTAAACCCGCCCCCCTCTAAACGGCGCCAAAATCGCGCACACCCGCAGCGACAGATTTTCAGCGACGCTTCAGGTAGGCTTTGCAACATACCTAGGTGATGCTGCTCTTCCTCATGCTGCCGGCTAGAAGCATGTCGTTGTACACTTCCAGCAGGTCCGGGCCCATCCAGTCCCACAGAACCCAATACAACTCGGCCCGTAAGCCATCGCTTCCGGGAGTTTTACTCGAGTCAAAGGAACGGATGGAGCCAGTCAGCTCCTCTAGGGCCAGTGGTTGGTCCAGACTCTCCCGCTTGCTGTCCTCCAAGACCTCCGTGATAGAGGACAGGAAGTTCTGGGAGGCGGTGCTGTCTGTGGCCTTTTTGTCATACAAATCCTTATAAAAGGATTTGCAGACCCTCAGCATGTCCGTCTGCGAGGATGCTACCGAGCCGCCCTCCTCCCTAAGGCTGTTGATCACAGAGCTCCCCCTGTGAACCTTATGTAAGAAGAAGCGTGAGCGCGTCTCATCCTGCTCCACGTGGCGGACCCTGGATCGGAAGATGATCTTGCTCAGTTTGCAATAACCGACCTGATCTCCCGGTGGCTCAGCACTTCAACTCCCCCTCCCATTCCGAATCCAACGTTTCTGTTCTGGGCCTCCTCCATGGCCAGAGTGAGTCCCACCGTAAATTGGAAGAGCAGCACCTCATATTTCGCTTGGGCAGTTTACACCCCAGCAGTATGAACATTGATTTTTTCAATTACAGGTAGTCCTTGCTTTCTCTCTTTCCCCTCCCCTTCCCAGCTCTCCAAAAGCCTACTGTCTTCACCTCTTCCTTTCTTCTTCCCACCCCCCCCCCCCCACCCCGACATCAGTCTGAAGAAGGGTCTCCACCCGAAACATCACCTATTCCTTCGCTCCATAGATGCTGCCTCACACGCTGAGTTTCTCCAGCATTTTTATCGACCTTAGAACTCAAAGGTCAAAGGTCAAAAGGTCAAAAACTTTATTTGCCATTTGTGCTTACACACATAGGAACTTTTGTGCGGCTATTCAGAGAGTCAAGTTAAGTTAAAAATTAAAATTAAAAACTAAATTTTTTTTTTAAATTTAAAAAGACACACAGAAGACACATAGAGCATTGTAACTTGCACAAACACTATATCAGGACATCAGTTCATTTTGTTGTGTTTTGGCCAAGAGTCTCACTGTTGCAGGGAAGAAGCTCTTAAAAAAGCGTGTTCTATTTGTGGCGATACTGTCCGCTCGTCTGTGCCTGAGGTTGTATGTGCAGTTTTTGTGTTTGAGCAGGGAGTGAGCTGGATGTAGTGTGTCTCTAATGATTCTCCCTGCTCTTTTTTGACAGCGCTGTGTGTAGATTGTGTCCATGGAGGGGAGTTCAGTTCTGATGATCCTCTCTGCAGTCTTTATGACTCTTTGCAGAGCCTTCCTCTCTGTCTGTGTGGTGTTTCCATACCACACCGTGATGCCTGTGGTGAGGATGCTCTCTACCAGTCCTTTGTAGACCTGGGTGAGAGGGCGACAGTGCAGACCAGCTTTTCTGAGCAGCCTGATGAAGTACAGTCTCTGCTGGGCTTTTTTCACTGTGGCTGCAGTGTTCAAAGTCCAGTTCAGATCTGATGTTACTTGTAATCCCAGGTTTCTGTAACTGTCAGCCCTCTCCACCACAGTCCCCTTGATGATGAGGGGCTGCAGGGGGGGTGGATTTTTTCTGAAGTCCATTATTATTTCTTTTGTCTTGTCTGTGTTGAGGCTTAGGTCGTTCACCTCACCATAGGCAAGAATGTCGTTCACCAGACTCCTGTAGCACGACTCGTCCCCCCCCTTGATGAGGCCCAGGATGGTGGTATCATCCGCATACTTAATAATGATGGTGTTTTCCTGGGTGGAGACACAGTCGTGTGTGTACAGGGTGAAAAGTTTGGGACTGAGACAGCAGCCTTGTGGTGATCCTGTGCTGACGGTGAGCTCTGCAGACACCCTCCTTCCCATCCTCACCACCTGTGGTCTTTCAGTCAGGAAATCTAAGATCCAATTGCAGGTGGGAGTCGGGACGCCGTTGTCTGTCAGCTTCTCAGTCAGCCTGCCCGGGCGAATGGTGTTAAAAGCCGAGCTGTAATCCAGGAACAGCGTTCTGACGTATGTTCCTCTGCTGTCCAGGTGTTGCAGGATGTGGTGTAAAGCAATGGCCACTGCGTCGTCCACTGAGCGGTTGGGGCGGTAGGCGAACTGGAGGGGGTCGATCGTGCCCGGGACCATGTGATTGATATGTGTGAGAACCAGTTTTTCTAGACACTTCATGGCAACTGGCGTGAGTGCCACTGGCCTGAAGTCATTCAGGGTGGATGGGTTTGTTTTTTTTGGAACTGGTACAATGGTGGAATATTTAAAAATACGGGGGACCACTGCTTGGTTTAAAGACAGATTGAAGATGTCTACATACACTCCCGTGAGTTGTTCTGCACAGGCCTTCAGAACTTTAGGAGGGACGCCATCTGGTCCCACAGCCTTGTGGGGGTTCACCTGCCTCAGAGCTTTCAGGACCTGTACGGGTGTCACCTGAAAAACAGTGTCCGTGGGGTTGCATGGGGCTTTTGAGGGGGTGTCTGTGTTCAGTCTGTCAAACCTGGTGTAGAAGGTATTAAGGCTGTCTGGGAGGGTGACATCCTGGGGGTCTGTGGTTGGTACTGTTTTCTTGTAGTTTGTGACTGCTTGGATTCCCTGCCACATACTGCGTGTGTTGTTACTTAGGTAAAAGCTTTCAAGTTTTTGGGAATAAGCCCTCTTTGCAGCTCTGATGGACTTCTGTAGCTCGTACCGGGCTTTCTTGTACTCCCTTTGATCTCCTGACTTAAAAGCTTCCTGCCTTTTCCTGATCTTCTGTTTTATGTTTCCATTGAACCAAGATTTCTGGTTTGGAAACACAGGCACAGTTCTGGGAGGGGCACATATAGAACTAGTGTGAAGGTGTGATTGGCGTTGACTCGGTTGGCCGAAGAGTCTGTTTCCACACTATATCTCTAAACTCTAATCATTTACCTGATAGGACCATTGTAATTCAGAGGCTAGGATTGATAATGAAAATCTTGATAGAGAACGTGTGTGTTGCAATTATTTACTGTGTATTGAGCAAAGTTACAACACATTTTTACCCCACAGCTTAAAGGAAGATATTGGGAACAAACTGCAGTCACTTTGCCACAACTAGAATGAGTGGGTTGTGAACAGCCAAAATCCACAGGCATTCTGCATTAGGAGTCCATAGTATTCACTCAGCCCTTGCTTGCATTGTACATCTAAGATTCACACAGAGGCAGAAGTTAGGAACAGAAGGTTAGAAACAAGGAACTGCAGATGCTGGTTAGCAAAAAAGACACAAAGTGCTGGAGGGACCCACAGTCCCGTTTATATCAACGGGTCGATGGTTGAAAGGGTCAAGAGCTTCAAATTCCTGGGCGTGCACATCTCTGAAGATCTTTCCTGGTCCTAGAACACTGATGCAATTATTAAGAAAGCACATCAGCGCCTCTACTTCCTGAGAAGATTACGGAGAGTCGGATTGTCAAGGAGGACTCTCTCGAACTTCTACAGGTGCACAGTAGAGAGCATGCTGACCGGTTGCATCGTGGCTTGGTTCGGCAACTTGAGCGCCCTGGAGAGGAAAAGACTACAAAAAGTAGTAAACACTGCCCAGTCCATCATCGGCTCTGACCTCCCTTCCATCGAGGGGATCTATCACAGTCGCTGCCTCAAAAAGGCTGGCAGTATCATCAAGGACCCACACCATCCTGGCCACACACTCATCTCCCTACTACCTTCAGGTAGAAGGTACAGGAGCCTGAAGGCTGCAACGACCAGGTTCAGGAATAGCTACTTCCCCACAGCCATCAGGCTATTAAACCTGGCTCGGACAAAACTCTGAACATGAATAGCCCATTATCTGTAATTTTCACTTTATCAGTTTATTTATTCATGTGTGTATATATTTATATAATGGTATATGGACACACTGATCTGTTTTGTAGTCAATGCCTACTATGTTCTGTTGTGCTGAAGCAAAGCAAGAATTTCATTGTCCTATCAGGGGCACATGACAATAAACTCTCTTGAACTTGAGTAACTGCGGGTCGGGCAGCATCTGTGGAGCTCATGCATAGATGACGTTTCATATTGGGACCCTTCTTCAGATTGAATGCCGGAAGAGAGGAGAGCCATGTCAAAGCATGGCAGGTATTAGGCGTTCACCAACAAGCGGAATAGATAGATGGTTGGACAAAGGCCAGAGATTAAAGAAAGAGTCCGGACCCAAAATGTAAACTATCCATGTTCCATGTCCACACGTAAACAGTCATCCTACTGAGATGCTGCCTGACCAGCTGAGTTACTCCAGCATTTTCTATTAAAGTAAGGAGCCGTGTTCTGAACCATTAACTGATTGGATATTCTGACCTTAATGTTTCCCCAACTCTCAGTGTGAAGAAGGGTCTCGACCCGAAACGTCACCGATTCCTTTTTACCAGAGTCACTGTCTGGCCCACTGAGTTACTCCAGCTTTTTGTGTCGATCTTCTGACCTTAACGTTATTTGAGTCTCAGATCCTGATCTCATGAGAATAAATATTCCAGCTGTTTTTAAGGCTTCAACTTTGCAGTGCAGTACGGGATTATAAACGAGGCGTGGGCTGTACGTAAAATGTTGCTAATGGCCCATCATCACCACAGCAGAGTTGTGCAGCTCTCCGTCGCAGAGAATGGAAGCTGTAAAGGGCCTGTCCCACTTACGTGTCCTTGGCACGCAAATTATGCGACCTTGTGGTCGCGTTGTGGCATACGGTCATCATATGGCCGCACGGGGCCGGTCCCACTTAGAAGCGCGGAGGGGTATGAAGTTGTGCGCGACATCGCGCGGGGCTTCGAAATTTTTGTAGTGAACGAAATTTTCGCGCGCCAACGGCCTGTCGCGTAACTGACGGCCAAAGTGGGACAGGCCCAAGACACTGGCGCGACGCAACGTCTCACCTCCAACAGCAGCAGAAGCGGGCAAACGAACGCCCAACTCGGCCTGGGGCTCACGGCCGTTGCGGATCCGGATCGGCAGCATCTCTGGAGTGAAGCAATGGGTGACGTTTCGGGTCAAGACCCTTCTTTTCAGACTGAAGAAGGGTCTCGACACGAAATGCCACCCATTGCTTCCCACCAGAGATGCTGCCGGTCCCGCTGAGATACTCCAGCTTTGTGTCCATCTTCCAATGACGTCACGTGCTCCAGACGGCTTTTGCGTACGATTGTAATCGCGCCCGACCTTCGCGGGACCATCGCGGCTTAACGCGACCATGAGGTCGCGTAATTTGCGTGCCAAGGACACGTAAGTGGGACAGGCCCTAAGACAGCAGAGTGAAACCATGCATGGTGAACTGATGGGTGTTGGTCAGAGTGTGCGGCATGTAAACGGCAATGTGACCAATGTTCTATATCTCCAGGCTGCCGGGCAGCGTCCATGGTGTATGATTCCAGGTGGCGATAGAGTAATCTGCGTTGTGTTGTGTTGTGTTGTGTTGCGTTCAGTTAAGTTCAGCTTAGCTTAGTTTCGCTTAGTTTGCCTTAATTCTGTTTATTGTCACGTGTACCGAGGTACAGTGAAATGTTTTTGTTGCGTGCTAACCAGTCAACGGAAAGACAATACGTAATTCTCACGTTGATCTCATGAGAATAGATATTCCAGCAGTGTTTGAGGACTTCCCCTTTACAGTTCAGGAGGGGATTATGAAAGAGATGTGGGTTTTACCTGGGACATTTGCTTCATCTAAGGGTCTGTCATTACAGCAGTTTTTACACGAGGTGGAGTATTATTCTAGATGTCCCCAGCAAAGCAGATACAAGGAGAGTTTCCCCTGAGCAATAGTCTTCCATCTGTAACCTTGCTTCCAGTCTCTTTCCAAATATCATTCTATTGCACCTCAAATTCCTGAACCTGTGCAATGTGGCTCCGTGATGAAGGTTAATTTTGCTTTGCATGTATTGCTTTTCAAGAAGAATATAATAACTGGTGACCTAGTCTGCTTTTATTAACATAGCTGGACATGACTCTTTCACAAGTATAATTATTTGCTGCACCATAGTAATGCAGAGAGGATCACATTTTCCTTCTGCGTCCCCTTTGATGTCTCATTTTCACACCTTATCCTTCCTTATCTCTGTGCCTCCCTCTCCCCTGACTCTCAGTCTGAAGAAGAGTCTCGACCCGAAACGTCACCCATTACGTTTCTCCAGAGATTCTGCCTGACCCCCTGAGTTACTCCAGCATTTTGTGTCTGTCAAAGGGGGCATTCGTGACTCATGGAAATTGAAGGCAAAAACAGTTAATAAAAGAGTAGTAGCATAATTAGTCAGAGTGGAAAATCTTCTACACAGTGGAATGGGTCAGTGGCACATCACTCATTTGTAGAGCTATGGGAAAGACCCCAGATATGCCAATGTAGCAGAAGCGGAAGAGTTCATCTTCAGGGCCAAGCAAGTTATAAAGCTTTCAAAGATGCTATCTTTTCATCAGCGCACTAGGTTCAGGTTCATTATTGTGTTCAAAAAGGAACTGCAGATGCTGGAATATCGAAGGTACACAAAATTGCTGGGGAAACTCAGCGGGTGCAGCAGCATCTATGGAGCAAAGGAAATAGGCGACGTTTCGGGCCGAAACCCTTCTTCAGACTGATGGGTGGGGGGGGGGTAGAAGGAAGGAAAAGGGGAGGAGGAGGAGGAGCCCGAGGGCGGGCGGATGGGAGGGTGGGAGGAGACAGCTAGAGGGTTAAGGAAGGGGAGGAGACAGCAAGGGCTAACAAAATTGGGAGAATTCAATGTTAAACGACATACATTACAAACCCACTGACTCACATGGCTATCTGGACTACACGTCTTCCCACCCTGCCTTCTGTAAATACTCCATCCCCTACTCCCAATTCCTCCGCCTACGCCGTATCTGTTCCCAGGATGAGACATTCCATACCAGGGCATCGGAAATGTCCTCGTTCTTCAGGGAACGGGGATTCCCCTCCGCCACCATCGATGAGGCTCACACCAGGGTCTCATCCATACCCCGTAACACTGCTCTCTCTCCCCATCCCCGCACTCGCAACAAGGGCAGAGTCCCTCTGGTCCTCACCTTTCACCCCACCAGCCGGCAAATACAACACATAATCCTCCGCCATTTCCTCCACCTCCAACGTGACCCCACCACTCGCCACATCTTCCCATCTCCCCCCATGTCTGCCTTCCGCAAAGACCGTTCCCTCCGCAACTCCCTCGTCAATTCTTCCCTTCCCTCCCGCACCACCCCCTCCCCGGGCACTTTCCGTTGCAACCGCAAGAAATGCAACACCTGTCCCTTCACCTCCCCCCTCGACTCCATTCAAGGACCCAAGCAGTCGTTCCAGGTGCGACAAAGGTTCACCTGTATCTCCTCCAACCTCATCTACTGCATCCGCTGCTCTAGATGTCAGCTGATTTACATCGGGGAGACTAAGCGTAGGTTGGGCGATCGTTTCGCCGAACACCTCCGCTCAGTCCGCAATAACCTACCTGACCTCCCGGTGGCTCAGCACTTCAACTCCCCCTCCCATTCCCAATCCGACCTCTCTGTCCTGGGTCTCCTCCATTGCCAGAGTGAGCAACAGCGGAAATTGGAGGAACAGCACCTCATATTCCGTCTGGGGACCTTGCGTCCGGATGGCATTAACAGTGAATTCTCCCAATTTTGCTAGCCCTTGCTGTCTCCTCCCCTTCCTTAACCCTCTAGCTGTCTCCTCCCACCCTCCCATCCGCCCGCCCTCGGGCTCCTCCTCCTCCTCCCCTTTTCCTTCCTTCTCCCCCCCCCCCCACCCCCCCATCAGTCTGAAGAAGGGTTTCGGCCCGAAACATCGCCTATTTCCTTCGCTCCATAGATGCTGCTGCACCCGCTGAGTTTCCCCAGCAATTTTGTGTACCTTTAGGTTCATTATTGTTGTGTGTTCAGAGGTACAGGGAAAAGCTTTGCTCTGCATATTATCCAAGCAGATCATACTACGCATTAATACAGTCAAGCCATGCACATGTACAGCAGGTAGTACAAAGAGAAAATGGCCAGGCTGCAGAATATAGTGTTTCTGCATTATAGTGTTACAATTACAGAGAAAAAGTGCAAGATCCACAGTGAGTTCATGTGATAGGAGCAGAATTAGGCAATTCGGCCCATCAAGTCTACATGGGCATTCAATCATGGCTGATCTATCTCTCCCTCTTAACCCCATTCTCCTTCCTTTGCCCCACAACCCCTAACACATGTACTAATCAAGAATCTATCTATCTCTGCCTTAAAAATATCCATTGACTTGGCCTCCACTGCCTTCTGTGGCAATGAATTCCACAGATTCACCACCTTCTGACTGAAGAAATTCCTCCTCATCTGTTGGAGAAACGCACTGGGTGAGGCAACATGTCCACCCACGTTATTTAGTAATTTGTACCCATCATTAAGGGATGTTATATGAATTAAAAAAAGAGAGGTATTTGTGTGTTGTTTTCTCTCTCACCTTCAAGGTTAGTTCTTCTGTTTGCCTTTATTTGCTTCAGTTTTATTTAGTGTTATTTATCACATTGTGGTTGTAGCTTTTGAACGATTTAAACATATCGGATTTTTAAATTCATATAAATTCATAGCGTTGCCCGAGGGCTGTACCTGTACCCTTCAGCTGTACCTGCAACTGAATCTACGGTTGGATTAGTAGACCTTGAAGAGGCATTGACACTTTGTTTTTATGTAGAGGAGTAATAGAGAAGGGCTCCGGACCGCGAGCTCAATGACTGAATGATACAGACGTCCTGACTGAAAAAGCACACCCTTCCGATCAATTATTTTAGGATAAGCTTTTCTAGAGAACATGCTACTTTTTCTTTGCCCATTTCAAAATTTTGAAATTGACGTTTTATTGGTAGAAGGAGACTACAAAGCTCGTAATATCTTTTTCTTTACACTGTAATTTTCTACATTTCTACTTTTGAGTATGTATGTGGCAATTATGCCTTGTGGAATGTTTCCCCACACTACTAGTTATATTCGTAACAACATTTGTTTGACAAACCAGATCAATTTTCCAAAATATGGTCTCCTTTCATTGAATTTTTTCAACAACAGAATGGTTGAACACAAATTCAAAACCGACGCTAGGGTCGGGTGAGCGGGTGTAGGGAAGGGTAGTGGAATATATCTCTGCCTTTTTCTTTCACTTCTTCGTTAGTTCAGGGGTTTTTCTTCTTTTTTTCTTTTTCTTTTTCCTTCTTCCTTTCCTTTCTTTCCTTTTTTCCGATTTACTTATTAGTTTATAAAATGTTAAAACTGAATCTGTACGAAAATTGTATCATTGTTATGTCGATTACTTTCTCCTTGTACAATTGCTTCTAATAAAATAAATATTAAAAAATATATATATATTCGTAACAACATATTTAAATACGTGAAATTTTCGGTCTTTCCCAACCCCTTAAAACATGCCTGAAGAAGGGACCCAACCCTAAACGTCGCCGAGCCATTCCCTCCATAGATGCTGGAGTAACTCAGTGGGTCAGGCAGCATCTCTGGAGAGAAGGAATAGGTGACGTTTTGGGTCGAGACCCTTCTTCGGACCCTCCAGAGATCCAGCCTGACCCGCTGAGTTCTCCAGCACTTTATGTTTTGCTCTTAAAATAAATCCGTGGTCCGTTGAAGAAACAACACGATAGACCACTCTGGAACTGCAAGTTTTGCTGTACATTTCATACTGTAGAACACATCATAATACACCTTGAGTGATTTAATGGGGTTAGATTGTTTTTTAATCTGTTGTCTAGAATTAATCAATACCACCCAATGATATATCAGATTTAAATCGGAATTCCGATTTTTTTGTTTTCCTATTTGTCAATTTTTTGTGACCGATTATTTGGCGGCCAATCAACCGCTGTATCTAAGGGGGTTGCATTCAATCACCAACCAGCTTCCCTTAAAATTTCTGCCCAATCAACAAATCGGTCTCCTCCCGTCCAATCAGCCGCTGTCTCCAAGGGCATTATGTCCAATCACATAATGCGCTGGTCACTCGGCTGCCAATCAGACGCAGTCTCCGAGCGGCATTGCGACCAATCACCGACCAGCTTCCCTTACTTATACCTATCTTTATTTGACTGAGTTACTGATACAATGTGTATGTAATCATCATACCCAGTGCATATTGGCTCAAAATGGCCTAGAAATTTACCATATTACAAAACATTTCTCACGGGGGGCTTATATCGTCTACCCCCCCCTTCCCAACCTTTGCCTCCTAGGCTTTGCGTACCCCTAGTTCCTAAAACCCATTTCCATCACTGCCCCCGTGAGACATAACCTTGGTGGGAGTGGTGGGAAACTTGCAACCAGCGCAAATCCCCGTGAAGTCGTGCTCTCTGGAAACATCAACATCAATGATAAATGGAGATCTAAAGTAAATACAGGAAATGCTGGAAATTCCCAGAAAGTCATCCAACGTTGGCGCGGCCCAAAGTACATCCAATCATCTTCCGTCGGGCTTGTGAACCCATTAACCCATTAACCGCCCCCCTAGGGTAGCATTTTTCCATGTAGGCGCAAAGAACTGCAGACGCGAGAGAACTAAAAAAAACTACAGAGTGCTGGAGTAACTCTGTGGGTCAGGCAGAATCTCTGGAGAACATAGATAGGTGACATTTCACTGAGTGCTGGAGTAACTCAGCGGGTCAGGCAGCATCTCTGATGAACATGGATAGGTAATGTTTCACAGAGTGCTGGAGTAACTCAGCGGGTCAGGCAGCATCTCTGGAGAACATGGATAGGTGACGTTTCACAGAGTGCTGGAGTAACTCAGCGGGTCAGGCAGCATCTCTGGAGAACATGGATAGGTGACATTTCAGGTTGGGACCCTTCCTCAGAACTACCCTTCCACCTATTTTCCACCCTTAGCAGCAACCGCGGGACTAAGGGCTGACCATTCAGTCCATTGAGACAGTTCCTTCATATAATTAGTCACAGGTTATAGACAGACACTGTGCACAAACAGGCCTATCAGCCATTTGAATCCAACCTGACCATCAAGTACCAATTTGCATTCACATAATGTTATTCTCTCTGCTCATACACTGATTAGCTCCTCACCAGAGGCAATTTACAGCAGCCACTTCACATATAACCTGCACATTAGGATGTGTGAGAAAACAGGCGCATCATGAGGAAAAATACACTGGGAAAGCACGCAAACTCTACACAGAGAACAGTGGAGGTCAGGATTGAGCCAGCGTTACTGGAGCCATGAGGTATCTCAGATCCTGGGTTCCCTTTTCCACAATATCATTGCCTCGTGATATCTATCTGTTACAAGCAACAAAATGCTGGTGGAACTCAACAAGTCATCTGTGGAGGCAATGGTCAGATGATGTGTTGGGTAGAAGTGTTCTGACCCAAAATGTTGTCTGTCCATTTCCCTTGGTTCCTCCAACACTTTGGTTTTTGCTCAAAATTCCAGAATCTGCAATCTTTCATGTCTCCAATATTTATCTGTTTCAGTATTGACGTTTTGGTTTCACGGTCCTGGCAATGTTTTGAAGAACCAATTCCAAATGGCCACCATGTTATGATTTATTCCTTGACTGCCACTGAATGACTTGGGTCTAATTGTAAGTTGGGGCTTGTTCTTCTACACTCGATGACCGGAAGAAAAAGTTGCTCTACATTTACGTAAAAAAACTCCTGCAATCATCTCAAACCTCACAAACATCCCTTGATCTATGACAGTTACTGCTAAGAAAAGTCAAAGTCCTGAAATAACCCAATGAGTAATGCCCTGTCCCACTTAGGAAACCTGAACGGAAACCTCTGGAGACTTTGCGCCCCACCCAAGGTTTCCGTGCGGTTCCCGGAGGTTGCAGGTGGTTGCCGGAGGTTGCAGGTAGTGGAAGCAGGTAGGGAGACTGACAAAATCCTCCGGGAACCTCCGGGAACCGCACGGAAACCCTGGGTGGGGCGCAAAGTCTCCAGAGGTTTCCGTTCAGGTTTCCTAAGTGGGACAGGGGCTTTAGGAAACATCTGTGTAGAACATGGAGTTAGGAAGCATCTGTGGAGATCATGGAATGGCGACGTTTCAGGTTGGGAACCTTCTCCAAAGTGAAGAAGTCACTTATCCATGTTTCCAGAGATGCTGACTGACCTGCTGAGTTCTCCAGCACACAGTCTTTTTTTGTAAATCAGCAACTGCATTTCCTTGCTTCTATAAATACTGTTAGTTCGATTTGGTGTTAATTTGGAGTAACTGAAGTTTGCTCCAATGTTGAGAGAGTTGTGCCCAAATTGAGACATACTAAATCACTGGCGAAACATGTTTTGTGCCCATCCCCATTGTAAATCCTATGCCATGTCAAATCCTCTGTCAATGATTAAACGACTGGTGTGTAGGAAGGAACTGCGGATGCTGGTTTACACCGATGATTTCGTAACTGTCACTGTAACACTGTAACATGTTGTTACTTGTGGGCAGAGCACCATGTCAAATTCCTTGTATGTGAATACTTGGGCACTAAGCTTACTTACTTACTTAGTTACTTAAAGATAGACGCAAAACGCAAAACTGCAGTAACTCGGGGGACTGGCAGCATCTCTGGAGAGAAGGAATGGGTGATGTTTCGGGTCAAGACCCTTCTTCGGACTGATCATCCTTTTGGTCAGCCTCGTGAAATATATTTTTTACGTGAAATAATTACAATCAGTACAGTGGAACAACAGAGAGAGTTGTTGTTTCAGAATTCCAGAAACCCGGATCTGATCCTAACCTCGGAGGCTCGCTGCATATCTATATAATTAAACGTCTCATCTTGACCACTTCCTGTCTGCACTGTATATTGATTTTAGAAAATACACTACTCTGTATCGCTGTGATTTTTGGCCATCTTACTCACAGTCCTCCTCCGCTATGGCAGCCCCGATAAAAATAAAAAAAGTTATGTTTAAAAAACCTTGCGATCAGCTGATTGGTCCTCTCGCCTGTCAATCGCCGCGATGAATGTAACGCCCCTTCGGGGGGGGGGAGCAGGGCTATAAAACCCAAGATGCCTGGACATGACTCATTCACTCTGCAAGATCACGAGGGAGAGGCCACGACTGTCACTCTAAGCTGTGAATCAACGGAACTGTGAGTCTGTAATGTGCTTGCAATAAATGATTTGTTGATTTGTTAGCCCTTAATGACAATGCCATGAGTTGTTTGGCCTGCTGCCCTGCCTGTGCTTGAAACTGCAATGCTTTATTAGGTCTGACTGTGTTTGGAAGTAATACATGCTTTATTAGATCTAACTGTGTTTGGAAGGTATAAATGCTTTATTAGGTCCGACGGTGTTTGAAAGGAATAAATGCTTTATTAGGTCCAACTGTGTTTGGAAGGAATAAATGCTTTATTAGGTCCGACTGTGTTTGGAAGGAATAAATGCTTTATTAGGTCCGACTGTGTTTAGTCCAAAAGTCCCGCTCATTTTGTGACAGGTCGCATTGATTGAGTAACTCCCGGTGAGTGCAGAGGTCGCACTGATTGCGGAAGTGCCGCTGACTGCGGAAGCCCCACAGTGGAGAGGCCGCGCTCAGCCATGGGAGTAGATTCAAGAATGTTTACTGTCATATATATGGTGTGTGAGTCAGTGTGTGTGAGTCTGTGAGTGTGTGTGTGTGTGTGTGTGTGTGTGTGTGTGTGTGTGTGTGTGTGTGTGTGTGTGTGTGTGTGTGTGTGTGCGTGTGTATGTGTGTTATTTGCAAAGTTTTTGGGATTTTGCAATTTCTTACATCAAGGCAGAGTGGTGACATTATAATCCTGAATAATTGTAATGTAATTCAAAACTGATATAGATCAACGCCTAACTTGTGAAACTTGGCACGCTTGCAAACTGGATCCATGTGCTGCTGATCCGACATATCTTGTCTCCAATACCAGAGGATGCAGATTTCAATCTTGAGGAATTTAACACTGGTGATTCATCCCACAGGTTGTCTGCCTTTGATTCATGTTCTTTTATCTTGTCAACCTGGTATAATGGAACACATGCAATGTGGAGCTTGAGGGGTAGGGTAGAGAGTTAATGGTAACAGCTGTCTCTCATGATGGATTGCAGATACATGACGTGGATTATTCAGCCGGATAAACCACGACCTGCTTCCCGCTCACAGGATGTGTCGGAAGGAACTGCAGATGCTGGTTTACACCGAAGATAGACACAAAAAACTGGAGTAACTCAGCGGGACAGGAGGGTGATGGTGCCGGGCAATTGGGCAGTCAAGAAGAGAGGTGTTGCTGATTCCAACATGTGATGGAAATTAAGTCACAGAGTGCTGGAGTAACTCAGCGGGTCAGGCAGCATCTGTGGAGAACATGGATAGGTGCCGTTTCACAGAGTGCTGGAGTAACTCAGCAGGTCAGGCAGCATCTGTGGAGAACATGGATAGGTGACGTTTCACAGAGTGCAGGAGTAACTCAGCGGGTCAAGCAGCATCTCTGGAGAACTTGGATAGAAACATAGAAAATAAGTGCAGGAGGAGGCCATTCGGCCCTTCGTGCCAGCACCGCCATTCAATATGATCATGGCTGATCATCTAAAATCATTACCCTGCTCCCTGCTCCATATCACTTGATTTTGTTAGCCAGAAGAGCTAAATCTAACTCTCTCTTGGAAACATCCAGTGATTTGGCTTCCACTGCCTTCTGTGGCAGAGAATTCCACAGATTCACCACTCTCCGGGTGAAAAAGTTTTTCCTCATCTCAGTCCTAAATGGCCTACCCCTTAAACTGTGACCCCTGGTTCTGAACTACCCCTACATGGGGAACATATTTTCTGCATCCAGCCTGTCCAATCCCTTAAGAATTGTATATGTTTCTATGATCGCCTCTCTTCCTTCTAAATTCCAGTAAATACAAGCTCAGTCGCTCCATTCTTTCATCATATGACAGTCCCGCCATCCCGGGATTTAACCTGGTGAACCTACGCTGCACTCCCTTAATAGCAAGAACGTCCTTCCTCAAATTAGGAGACCAAAACTGCACACAATACTCCAGGTGTGGTCTCACCAGGGCCCTGTCCAGCTCAGGACCTCCTTGCTCTTAAACTCAAATCCTCTCGCAATGAAGGCCAACATGCCATTAGCTTTCTTCACTGCCTGCTGTACCTGCATGCTTACTTTCAGTGGCTGGTGTACAAGGACACACTGGACTCATTGCTAATCTGACACCATTCAGATAATAATCTGCCTTCTTGTTCTTGCCACCAAAGTGGATAACTTCACATTTATCAACATTAAACTGCATCTGCCATGCATCTGCCCACTCACCCAACCTATCCAAGTCACCCTGCAGCCTCATAGCTTCCTCCTCTCACCTCACACTGCCACCCAGTTTTATGTCATCCGCAAACTTGGAGATGTTACATTTAAATCTTTCGTCTAATTATGTATTGTAAATAGCTGGGGTCCCAGCACTGAATCTTGCGGCACCCCACTAGGTGACGTTTCACAGAGTACTGGAGTAACTCAGCAGGTCAGGCAGCATCTGTGGAGAACATGGATAGGTGCCATTTCACAGAGTGCTGGAGTAACTCAGCGGGTCAGGCAGCATCTGTGGAGAACATGGATAGGTGACGTTTCACAGAGTGCTGGAGTAACTCAGTGGGTCAGGCAGCATCTGTGGAGAACATGGATAGGTGACGTTTCACAGAGTGCTGGAGTAACTCAGCGGGTCAGGCAGCATCTGTGGAGAACATGGATAGGTGACGTTTCACAGAGTGCTGGAGTAACTCAGCGGGTCAGGCAGCATCTGTGGAGAACATGGATAGGTGACGTTTCGCAGAGTGCTGGAGTAACTCAGCGGGTCAGGCAGCATCTGTGGAGAACATGGATAGGTGACGTTTCGCAGAGTGCTGGAGTAACTCAGCGGGTCAGGCAGCATCTGTGGAGAACATGGATAGGTGACGTTTCGCAGAGTGCTGGAGTAACTCAGCGGGTCAGGCAGCATCTCTGGAGAACATGGATAGGTGACGTTTCACAGAGTGCTGGAGTAACTCAGCGGGTCAGGCAGCATCTGTGGAGAACATGGATAGGTGACGTTTCACAGAGTGCTGGAGTAACTCAGCGGGTCAGGCAGCATCTGTGGAGAACATGGATAGGTGACGTTTCACAGAGTGCTGGAGTAACTCAGCGGGTCAGGCAGCATCTGTGGAGAACATGGATAGGTGACGTTTCGCAGAGTGCTGGAGTAACTCAGCGGGTCAGGCAGCATCTGTGGAGAACATGGATAGGTGACGTTTCGCAGAGTGCTGGAGTAACTCAGCGGGTCAGGCAGCATCTGTGGAGAACATGGATAGGTGACGTTTCGCAGAGTGCTGGAGTAACTCAGCGGGTCAGGCAGCATCTGTGGAGAACATGGATAGGTGACGTTTCGCAGAGTGCTGGAGTAACTCAGCGGGTCAGGCAGCATCTCTGGAGAACATGGATAGGTGACGTTTCACAGAGTGCTGGAGTAACTCAGCGGGTCAGGCAGCATCTGTGGAGAACATGGATAGGTGACGTTTCATAGAGTGCTGGAGTAACTCAGCGGGTCAGGCAGCATCTGTGGAGGCAATGGATAGGCGATGTTTCGGGTCGGGACCCTTCTTCAAGACAAGCTATCTGAAGAATTGCAGATGGTACAAAACTCTCAGTATGGGAGAGCTTTACAATCCTGTTCTCTACTCTGTCCTCATGGGATTCAAGCTCCCTTGTAACCATTATTCTCCATCAGGTATTACACATGATTGAAGCCCAGCGCTAATTGAAGTAACGGCACCTCATATTTCACTTGGGCAGCTTACACCCCAGTGGTATAAATATTGACTTCTCTAACTTCAAGGAACCCTTGCTTTCCCCCCTCTCTCCATCCCTCCCCCTTCCCAGTTCTCTGACCAGTCTGACTGCCCCCCTGATTACACTGTATCTGTTTACTTTATTGTCACCTGCTTCCTCGTTAACAATCATCCATTCTACATTTTCCTTGTTCTTCTACTCATTTGATGTCACGTTTTTACACTTTCCCCTTTCTTATCATTGTGTCTCCCTCTCCTCTGACTCTCAGTCTGACGAGAGGTCTTAACCTGAAACATCACCTATTCCTTC